>NC_035107.1:254818140-255124848 GCF_002204515.2 Aedes aegypti | reverse complement strand
AACCATGACAGCGCTAGCGTCTTCCGCGGTGCTGTACAACCAACTGCTGAAATCGATAAGGTTGGGAGTCGGGTTATTGCGGACGCACCTAGCCCAATCCAGCTTGAGTGTCGGTGGCAGACGATCCACTAGCTCCAGTCGCAGTGACGCGTTATACATAAAGTCCCCTATTTGGCACGCTTGCATGGTGGATACCAAGTTTTCAACTGCGAGGGCAAAATTGACTACGGTCTCCAGTTTATCCATGCTAGGGGCCGGCAGGGATTTAACTTTCTTGATTATGGATTGGATTATAGCCTCTGGTCTTCCATAAAGCATTTTAAGAGTTGCTATTACACCATCTACATTGGATGGGTGTAGCAGGCGGCATCTGACTGCTTCCAAAGCTTTATCTTTCAGACATTTTCTCAGTCTCAACATGTTTTCTTCGGGCGAGAATCCACACATCTGGGTTGATGTATTGAATACGGAAAGAAAGAGAGGCCAGTCTTCGGAATTGCCGCTGAATTCCGGTAGATCTCTCGAAATCGCTTGACGAGCAGCCAACTGGCTTCGATTCAGTATACACACCGTTTCATTTCCTACCGGATCGAGATGATGCGGATAAATCGTCGGATACTGTACCGGAGCTGACCGGTGCATCGGTGTAGAACCTTGCCGGGGCAGAAAGTTGTTGGTGGTCGACGCTGCTCCCAAATTCTGATCTGGCTGTCCGTACGTTAATCTGGCTGGACCGGGGATGCCAATGTTATCAATTGCTGCTCTGATGTCGTTTAGATTACCCATGCCGAATTGTGATTGCCTTGACTGACGAATTGGATGCCCTAGGTTCTCAACTTGTGGGTGTTGAGGTTCGTTAACGTTGCGAAGCTGCGTTCCTTGCAGATTTGCTCCTCGAGCGGTGTGCTCCGTGAACGGTACTGCGTTTTCCTGCATACGTCCTCCAGTTGTTAACTCTGCATCAACTCCGGAATCCAATTCTTCGCCACAGCCTTCTGTTGCGGCGATCCAATCTTCAATCTTCTCCAATTCGTTCGTATCTAGTACATCGCTGCTACACTCACTTTCTAACTCCATCATGTGATTGTACTTTTGGTCCAAATACTGCTGGTGGAACTTCTTTTCCTCTTCCAGTTTTTGAAGCTGCAGTTCGATTCGCCTACTCGTACCGTGGCTGCTGATAGACGCTTTGCTGGTGCGGCTGGGGGTGGATTATACTGAGAATTATCTACGAAAACGTTCGAAGCTGGATCTGATAATGCCTTAGTGGGAGCTTGCTGTAGTTGCCGGGGCCTCATACTGGCGCACACTTCGGTACGGCAATTGGAACACCACCACGTTAGTCCTTCTGGGCCTGACGACATTTTCACACACTCTAAGTGGTAATTCGCATTACAACCATTGCACTGAAGAAGATTGTCACTAATTTGATTGCCACACACTTGACAGCGGTCGAACCGATTCTCACGCGCGCGACGAAATGGGTTACGTCTATAGTGTCCATTTCCCGGCCATTTTGCTCGTCCCGGGATTCGGGACAAAAATCTATGCTTGTCCCGGGAAATCCCGGGATCCCGGGATTTATCAATTTTTCAATAAAACTAGCATTTCGGTTGAAATGGAACTTCAAATTTAACAATACAATGTTTATTCAATGAAATAAACAGATAATGTAACTTTTTAAAATAATATGGTAACTATAGCAAATCACATTTCAGATATTCTGATGAAGAAACCTAACAAACATCAAAACTTAACTTGACTAATTACGGTTTTGCTATGGATTTTTTCCAAATACTTATGAATGGAAGTATGATAAAAACTTAAGTCATAATATTAAAGCAATTTGCTTCAAACATTTGAAAAGCCATAAAAACTTTAGAACAAAAGAAACGATCAAAGATCATTGAGGGTATTGTAGATCATGCTAACAGTTAATTATTGAAAATTACTGACTGATGTCAGTGGCATCTGCATTTTGGTTAAAATTGAGTTGATATCAGTTTTCATTATATCTTCTAATGATCTTTAAGCTGCACTAACGAGAAATCACTTTTCGTTCAGTAAAATTAGGAAAGAAAACCAAGTCGAATTGTCCCATAATGAAAAGTAAACGCATGTCAATCCCACTGCAGATTTTCGCATCGTGTAACACAAAAATGAATCGAAAGATGACCAAACTTTATATTTTTCTTGGAAAGGTATCGGAGTGAAAAGCAAATTATGAAAGTTTCATTGGATTCGAAACAAGTTCCAATGTCCTGGAATTTTTTGAATATTTGTATGGAAAACGAAATTGAAAACTTCTCAGTCAATTTTCTCAATACCTACTTTTTACAGATGGTACCAACTTGCGGTTTGCGGCAGTTTAGGTGTACTTTCAAATTTTGTTATCTCAGCATAGGCTTATAAAAATGGCTAATGTTGAAAAGAAAAGCAATAAAACTTTGCAATTAGACAAATAAAAATATGTGTTTCTTACTTGGTAAATTGATCTTTTCATGAAAATAATTACTTGTTTATTCTCTTTGTTATTATGCTTTTCTACTTTATCAAATAAGGTTGATGGTGAGGAAAAATGTCATTGTTTTTCATTGAAATTTAATGGTTTTCATCAAAACCTACGTACATTTCGGGAATCCCGGGATTCTCGGGATATCAGAAATAAAATCCCGGGAAACGGGAAATCCCGAAATTTGTCAAATCTCGGGATTTTTTGTCCCGGGATGTCCCGGTATGGACACTCTAGTTACGTCTGACAAACTCGTTATTCGCGTTGGCTGCGCTAACCGGAGGGGAATTTAACACGGTATCGCCGGCCGGAGGATTACTACTACTTTTCTTAATCGCGCCGGTATTGGCGGGCTTGGCTTTATTGGTCTTATCATCAATTACCTGTTGTACGGGAGGGGGGACATTGGGGTTTACCACAAACTGCTCTACAGACGAACGATCGCGATCCGTGGTACCGGTAGCTCCAGCTACATTTGTCTGGACGGTGGACTGACCCCTTCTTGATCCGTGGCTCGACATTCCGACGCAATGGCAAATGAATTTATAAGATGTTATCGAAATGATTCGACTCGTGAATAGTTGAATTTATGAATTTATTTCCAGCGTATGATCCAAGAAATGCGAATTATAAATTCCTAGGAAAGATTTAGGTTAGGAATATGTAATCCATAATTTGAATTAAATTTTACGTACATTTGGTGATTCACATCTGCTTTGCGGGTTTGATGATCTCGCTATTTATCATAATTCTTGATCGTAGTCTGTTTGGTGATAATTAATGCATTATAATAAATTTCAATTTATGACGATCAATTTCTTACCCTAACATAGGTTCAACAATATGATTGCCGATTGTTTACCCTAGGAAATTCTGATATTGCATGTGACCTGTAGTTTTAAGTAAATTCATTATTTTAATTTAGATTTAAGCGAATCCAAATCCTCACTAGCGATTAATTTACCTAGATTTAGCCAACTAATTATCAAATTTCAAAGAAAGAATATTATATTGAACTTATAGCACAAACAACGTGAGGTGTCTTCTCTAATGCCCTTGCTAGACCGATCTGTCAGAATAGACCTATTGTTCATGGTTCAGCTCCCTACGTGCGACGATCCTTCGCTTGGGGCATGGGTGTGTACTTCATGAACGAGGGGCTTGCGGATTAACTAGGCGCTCCTAACACCAATGTTAGTTAGAAATATATTCAACAAAAAATGTAAAATATATACGCCTAAATAATACGCCAATTATAACGTTTCTTTAACAGCTAACACATTTGTGTTACATAAAATATACAACCTTTTTTAGCGTGACGTAATGATCATCGCACACTCCTAGGCATACTTGAATCATTTTTATGAAAATTTAAGCTTGACAGCAGCCTGGCTGCTTATTGATATCCAGTTCACACCCCCAGGTCAAAAGCCTACTTGATGGCAAGACGACGTTTGTCAGGACCTGGGAGGGAGGAACTGATACAAATTTTTTGTACGTCAAGGTAAGCCGAGATACTACTGTCACGAACTGTCACTGTGAGCCCAGATCTTAAAAAATGGACAAACATAGTAAAAACGCGTAATTGATCAAAACATATTTTTGCATTTCAAAAAAAAAAAAAAATGACAACAATCAGTAAAAATTCAATTCTTGCACACCCAAAAGCAATGTCACGAAAGAGCTTTTTAATTTCATCGAATATAAAGTATTGAAGCACGCATCTTTTTACTCTCTTCAAATCAAAATGGAAATTTAATGCATATTCTTCCATGTTTGTCCTGAAAGATCGAAGGTACAAAACAAAAGAAACTAGCGATTTTTCCCAAGCCTGCCTTGATTGCCTTTAGTGAGTGGGAGTTATCTTGCAGTTTGGAAAAGTGTTGTTCCATATTTCCTGTGTAGTGTCTGTGCCTCCTTCCTAAGTCAGGACCACTAGTCAAATCCCGAACACATTACTTTGCACGAGAAAGATTTTACTCAAAATGTTTTAAAATTTGTCGTTAAAAAGTGTCCAATTTCCTTAAGTGTTCGTAATATGAATCAAAATGGAATGTAATTACCGTTTTGACTCATATTCCGAACATTTCAGGCCAACACTGACTTCAAATACATCTGATTGGCATTAATTTGCTAATATTTGTGTAAATATTAATTTCTTCGCAAAGTCTAATTGTTAGCTGTTGGTAGTACCGATAATAATGTTGATTTAATTAGTTTTAGTATTGTTTTTAAGTTAAGTACCGTCGATGGGGGTGACAATGGGTCTAGGGGGTGAGATTGGGTCAAAACGGAAAAATATGTTTTGTGAAATATTTCAGCTAATAACGCTGATATTACTAAAATTAATAATTCATATGTAAGGGAACATATTATTACACATAATTCATAACAATATACATTTTTAGAAATAGTAGTTTTTGTGTACTACATCAATAAACTTGCATGTTGAAACTAGATAAAATTTACAACATTAAATTTCTCCTGTACAAAGTATCACGCATGTACTCAAGCCTCTATCGTTGTATTAGTAGAATGTTGAAAGTCTTTTCATTACACATCACAGGTATTTTCCGCAATCTGTTTGATTTTCCCACAAAAAATCATTTTTTTCGGTACGATGTCTAAAACATTGAAAATGGGGGTGAGATTGGGTCAAGCAAGAACGATAGTAAATGAAATTCCAAGTCCACTTTTTTGACATTTTACGGTGCCGGGTGTTCTCTTTTTTCATTAAGATGTGTTTATTCTTTCTAAATACAGCATCTCTGAAACATCAAACAAGTCTACTTGAGTATTCCGTGCATTGAATAACAATACAACGCATTTTGACAACTTCTCAAACCAGCAACTGTGTTTCGTGCGCAGCAACATCGTAAATTTTTATCAAAAGGGTGTTTTTTTCTAAATTTGATTATTTATCAGTGTTTTCATATTATAGAAACATCTCACGAAAGTACAAATGAGTTAGATCGCTGAAATACTGGGATTATGACGTCAACTTCTGCCTGAAATTTATTGATCGTGGAATGTCGCACCGAAATTTAACTATTTGCGAAGGTTTAAAATAATCACTGTTTCAGTACACCTTTGGGGAAACTGAATGGGCCTTATAGCAATGGGAATTAGACTTTGAAGATAATTTGAGGGAAAAACCAAGAAAATTTATGTAAACTTGACGATAAATGTTGGGTTTACATATTTTTTCTCATAGCTCTTCAATTTTCAGTATAATCTTTCTTTTAAGTGGGTTTATTATACTTTTGAAACATCAGATATCTTATTGTCTTGTTTGCATCGTTTTTTGTCAATATTTTTCAGTTGTGAATGGTTCTGAAATCATATTCTCAAAAACAAGTTATTTCAATTACAGTGACCCAATGTCACCCCCTCTATGGGGTGAGATTGGGTCATTTTTTATTCACTTGTGGTGCCGCTGTGAATAAATATTTGTCTTTAATTTTTTGAACAGTTGTTAATGTACCATCAAAGTACATACACAGCAAATTTGAAGTTTATTGGAGTTAAATTGCGATAGTTATTCAAAAAAAAATCGCACATATCCCTTTTTGACCCATTGTCACCCCCAACGACGGTATGGAACAACATTTTGATTCAAATTCCGAACAACACGAATAAATCTTATTCAAATAAATAAAGTTGCAAATAAATGTATCTGAGCTTGTTCTACTCGTCTCAAACTTGAGAATCATCACTACTCCCGCGGTATAAATGATATTGGAGACGTTAAAATTGAATTGACTGCCATATCCTTGTTATTTGGTGAAATATGTCAGCGAAACATTTCAACCAAATCGCCATACAAAATCCGAGTGTTCGGAATATGAGTCTGTTCGGAATTTGAGACGAAACGGTACATACAATAAAATTAGCTCCGTAGGATCTAAAAACGCTTGAGCCTGGAAATAAACCATATATTTTAGTAAGATTGTATGAAATTTGAAACTTGTGAAAAGGACGTAACCCAAAAGTTCGTCTCGCTAATTTATCAAAAATCGTTCTAGAAGCATAGATCAACTTTATGAATAAACTGTTCAAAATTTTGATGGAAAATTTTGTTTGATAACAACGATAAATTAAATTCCATGACAAGCTTTTGTAATATGTAACAAGTGTTCCCATTGCAACCCACCCGCGTTGCATTTCCATTGCTGTCCCTTTTCCCGTTTCGTAATTTGTTATTAATTTAACGCTTCACTGGTTGCCCTCTTCCTCACTTTTGCATGCAACTAATCGAATAGGTCAATGCCGCCTTATGCAAGCCTGTCGATGGCTTTCTGCAAAAATGCAGCCGTATGTTGTCGTTCGTTTATTTTTACGTCAGCTTCAAAAGACGGTCAAACTTGTGGGGCGAAAGCTGTTTTTCATCGACACAAGTGCCCCTTATTAACCATGCCTACTCCCAAGAACGATGACAGTGGAAGCAGCTTTCCGCGATCGGTTGATCGGTTTTTGTTTTTGTATCGAAATAGAATTCCGCACAAGGTGAAAATGTACCGTTAGAATAAATGCGTCGGTCACTGCGTTTTCGTTCTTTTTTATTTTTTGTTGGTATTGCTTTTAGCCGGAAATATTTATTTCCATTGAGCTAACATGCTGCACGCGTGAAACACGGGTAGAGGTGTGAGGGTTAATATGCACTATCGGTGCAAAACGAACCTTGTCAATTTATCTGGGATAAACAACTTTTGCCCCACTCTCCATTTGAACGTTTGCCCCTTCGGTAGAGTAAAAGTTCATTTAAGAAAATCAATTTCAAAAACTATTATACCTAATCAAAAATTAGTAAAGATTTTGACACGAGCTTGTTCAGTAAAATTATAGCCAATATGTTGAAGGTCCAGTGTGTGGCATATATTTCTTTTCAACTGTTATACTTTTTCTGGAAATATTGATTATTCCAATAAGGTCGAACTTTTGCCCCACCTGCCAACGCAACAGGGGTCCATACGAATCGTAGTGAAGCAAACGATGATGTAGCTTCTGACAACCGTTTACGCTACAAACCTCTCCTTTAAGGTAAAAAGGTGTAATACGCCCCCCTTAAGGTGAAGATGAATCGAAGCTAAACCTCAAATTTTCAAGAGCACGAATCTGGATAATCAAACATCCTTCTAAGCTGAAAACTGAATCGATTGGTCAATAGTTGGTGGTGATCAATCGATTATGTTTTCAGCTCAAAAAAAAGTTTGGTTCTCCAGATTCGTGCTCTTGAAAATTTTATGTTTGGCTTCGATTCATCTTCACCTTAAGGAAATACTGCTCTATCGCAGTAGCAAATTCATCACTTCTAAAGTTTTTTATGTCAAGGTATTCCTTATTTAGTTGGCCATGCTCTGCACGCAACTTTCTCTTTGTAGGTTGCTTCAAAGAAGCGTATAAGATGTTTATTTTTGTAAACGGTCACAATGTTTACGTTTCAAAACAACCGGGACAATATGCCCCTCCCATAGGAAAAGGTCCACAGCGTTGTAGAAATGTTTCCAAGGATAATTCCACTGCTTGCTAAGCTTAAAGGAGTCCATTAGCAGTCGTCTACCGGTAAAAGTTTTTGGAATAGGTACAATAGTAAAATGTGGGCTTCGTTTACTTATGATTTGCTCATCTCCAATAGGAGTAGAAGTACTGTGCTGGCCATGTGCATCCACAGACCTCACTGGCGAATGATGAGCTGGCTCGGATGGCTTCGACATCTCTCCAACGACGTCAACTCCAATATTACTGGTTGTCTTCATCTGTTTGTCGATTCAATCCTCAATACGTTTTCCAGTCAAATGGGTGGAGCGATGACTCCTGATGCTGACCACATCATCCTCCTCGTCCTGCTGTATCAGCAAACCATGTTTTCGCGCCAAGTACTGCTTGTCGCGCTCGATTTTCTCCTGAGTGGCCTGTTCATTCATCAACCTTTCACGATCTAGTTGTTCCTTCCGGGCTTCCTCTTCCAATCTTCTCTCTTCCTCTAATAGAGCCAGCTTTCGGGCTAACTGGGCTCTTATTATGCTTGAATTGCTGGAACGTAAACGCTGCAACTGAACGGCGGTTTTGGTGCAGAATAACGTAAAATTCAAGGCTCGCACGTAAATTGTTCTGGTGGTTCTATACTCACTTTGGTGCAAGTACGATGCAAATATTTTTCGCATTTTTGGCATTGTAAACTATGTTCCATCCCGACGAGCTGATCGCACGTGGGATACTCGTAATCAGCACCACGATCGGCAGCCACCTCTGACGTCATGAATCGGACTAGACGATTTGTTTGTTGATGATTGCTTTCTATTTCGCGAGCAATATCGCTCGTTGTTGCTACGCTTTCACCTCTGGGGTCGCAAATGCCGGTAACAAAACGTCATGTTGCTGCTTACTAGTCGTCGCCTTCGCCTTGGCTTTAGCTTGGGATCGTGTTTTCCTTGTCATATCGAAGATGTTCGGTAAATTCTTGAGTTTTTTTTTCTTTCTTTTGTTTTCAATTCTGGACAGCTCAAGCTACAGATTTTATTAATTAATTCACGCTCTCTTAGCATATTGCATCATTTAAAAATTAGTGTCCGAACAGATTTATCAGCGACAAATAGGTCGATTCGATTTGCTGGTTATGATCGACAATTCAATAAATTTAGATTCGGGTAGTTAAGAAATTAAATAAACTTACAATTACAGCCGATAACAAATTCAATTTGGCTATTTCATGATACAGTTATCTCTCCCTTACTCGATATTGAAGGGACCATCGAGTTAGGGAGGTATCGAGTTACAGAACACAAAATCAATGCAACTGCTATCCAAGGTACCATCGAGGTAGCCATGAAAACCAACTTTTATTATGGTTCTCTAACTCGATATTGAGATACGAAATATCGAGTAAGGGAGAGATGACTGTAGTGTACTTCGTCTAGTTTATGGTAGTACTGTATTGAGTTAGGAAGTGACATTAAACTAATTCATCTCTCTCCTCTGACGTTCGGCGTATTGGTGATTTTTGGGTCACTGATTTGGCTCTCTAACCGAGGGGCTTGTTGGTTACATGGTGTTTGACAAGAATGACTATTTATTTAGTAAAAGCGGTTTCAAAAGTATTGAAAATCTACCTCTAAAATGAGAAAGGTGTGCATTTAGGCACAAGTTTGATCATGGCTCAAAAATGCAACTCAATATAAATCACAAACAAAACGTTCGGAGAATGTTAGATGATGCGTGCATCGAGAGTGATGCCCGGTGACCCTGAACTCACCGGCTCGTGTTGTTTTATCAATCCGTCGCATAGATCAACGCCAAAAATATAGCTCTAAAGCTAAACCTAAACCACTCTCGAGCCACATATTGCTCGACGACCAGAGCAGCGAAGATCGCACAATGGTCGGGAAACAAAATAAAGTTTGGTCAAAACTTGTTATTTCGCCATAACCGAAGAGATAACCAATTTTAGTATGGTGTTTGATGTTTTGATTGTTTCAGAAGGGTTTGTTCACATATTACGCAACATTTTTGTACTATGCTTTTATGATCATGGTTTTATTTGGAATTTAATCAAATCTGATTGAACACATAAATTTTGTTTGTATGTAATAGAGCTTGATCGAAATATATACAAAGGGAAGATGAATATTTTGAAGTGATTTATCTGTGAATTTTATCATCTGAATTTTATGAATTTATATCTTTTCAGTGTAGAACAATAATTGTTTTTTTTCGCACAAATTTGATGGTTTTCAAAAGAGAGCTGTTTGAAAAATTCAAGGTTCTCAGATGTTTTTTTGCCAGATCTAAAATTTTCATAATAAAATATATGAAACTGTCGAAACCATTTTCGTAGTTTGGTCGCCTCTTTGTATGGAGTTCGACCATAGTGGAGCGCACCAGAAGGCGGGTGGGTAAAGCGAAAATGAACTGCAGCGCACGATGCTGATTGCTGACAGTTGCAATTAAAATTAGCGCACAAAACAAAAACATGCAATAGAACATTCGTCGGTATGTCGGTTTAGTTCATCGTTTGGTAATGGAAGGTACCTGGCGTTTCTGGGGTAGAGCACACCTATACAGTATTAGACAATATACATTTGAATTTATTTTTTCAATTTTTCTTACAAATTTATCAATTATTGTAGGCTAGATCTCAGTTTACAATCAATCGATTTCAAATAAAACTACGCAACATTTCAGACATAAATTTAGCTCCAATATATATTTTTACTTGACGATTTGACTACAGTGAGTTTTTTGACGAAAAATTATGAGTGATTCAGCTCAAAATGTGAAATAGTTACACAAATAGCGTCCTAAGCAAATTTGGTCCTCTCTCTTAAATCTACAACTTTGTTAAAAGTTTCATAAAGTGATCCATTTTTTATTATTATGCCAATTATCAAAGTTTGTTAAAATATCACTTCAGACAAACTAATATTGCCTCTGCATTCTTATAGGGAAAAATAAATTATTTGTTGAAATCCAAGTTATGTCTCAAATACTATAAAAATTTCATTATAATTGGTCCATTATTAACTTAGATCCCAAATTGACCATTTAATATGAAAAGTCTAAAAAAGTTGGAAACATATTGTTCAATACTGTAGCTCATCGTGGTTTTCACGGTTGATGTCGTCCGGCAGCAGAACTCCTCTCCGTCTCGTCTCTGTCTATTCGATTCATTTTTCTTCTAGCGTGATGTGAAATTTCTTATGTGCCGTGAGATGAGCGCACAACGCTGCAGACGAAATTGCATCGCATATGTGTGCATTGCGTTAGACGAAGCGTTTATAAATATTCCGGCGATGCGAGAAAGGCACGGTGCTTCACTTGTCTTTATTTTCAAGTAGAAAGCTCTTATTGACATTTGGAATAACATACAACATTTCTTTTGCCGTAGCAGTTCAGAACTTTTACAGGTGATCTTCTTATAAATAACTCGTTAGTTAACACAATTATGAATTTACATAACCTTATTTAACCTAAATGTATAACACATTCATCGTGCCAAAAGAAGATTGCAACGATTTTTGTCTAAAACTATTAATATTTTTTCCGACATTTGTTGCAATATTTCAACGATTAATACTGCACCAGGGAGGGAGCTTCAGAAACATTTTCAAAATTTTGTTTTAAATCTCTGCAGATCTTACTTCCTGGTATTATAACATCTATTCAGAATTGCTATTTGCTACAGCATACAACATGGCCGGCCTGAAAATTTGTTTGTAGATTAAAATCTTGTTCTCAACGCAAAGTTTCAATTATATGTGAATAATTGGATAAATACGGGATGCTTAACTTCATCTGACCAATTTTTTAAATCTTCTCTTATCGTGACTACATGTCTACTTGATGGTTTCAATAAAGAGCTTTTGGTTCATGGGGGAATATTATAAGTTAAGTTTTTTAAGCATTAAAAGAAATGTTTTATTTTTGCAAGTGTGTAGAAAAACTATCCAAACTTTCCTGCAATCTACTACAGATGACACGCAGGCTTCGTCTTTTGGTGGAGAGGCATGTGTCATCTGCTAACAAAGACTTTCGACGTCCCTAAGTCAGATGTGAAATTATTGTATGATATTGGTCCCCAAATGCTCCCTTAAGGAACACCAGCTCTTACTGGAAGGCTATTAGACTTGCACTTTTGATAATTAATCTGAAGTGTACGATTTGACAGATATCTTTGAATTATTCTAACAATGTATGTTGGAAAATTAAAGTTTTTTTTAACTTAAAAAACAATTTACACCGTCTTCAGCCAAAGACTGCACCAAGGTAACTGGAATGTTAGGTAAAGCAATCCAAGCAGTCAGTGGATACGGGGTGTGGTACACTGCAGGGAAGGTGAAAGTGACAGCTGGCGAGTTCGTGTACGTGATTTTGTTTTCATCCCCTTAGAAACGGAGGTTGCTAATGGATGTTTGTTTTTATCACAAAAGCAAACATATCTCGCGCGTCAGCCAGCAGTTCTCCTTTTAGCCGTGCATTTATTCTAACAAGAGAAGTAAGTTCTTCCAAATAAGTATGATGTGACATTATTTTACATATAAATCTTCTTATATTTTAGAACATGATACTTCCATGTTGGAAAGTTGGCTTCTAGAGCTGAAACAAAGACAGAGACCGAAGAATATTTTGGGAAAACTACTGCGGCCAATAGAAAAGACGTGGTAGCAATGGGAGCTCAATTTTATTGAACTCGTGGACTTTCTCGGATGCGAAAGAACAAAGACGAAGAGCACTTGCTTTATGGCGTGTATTTCTCTTGATGGCAAAACTGATTTTCGATGTGTATGGCATTGTTGTATTATATATTCAATTTGCAGTGCATTTGCTGTTAATTGGAAGTGCTACAATAATACCTGAATGCTCCCTGACTGGTACAGCCTGAGCAGATGTTAGAAGGAACTGTTGTTGTTTAATAAAACCGTATTTTTATTTGCGAATTCATGTGAATAAAAAAAATTACGAATAAAAATAAAACTTCCTTTAGTGCAAATCATAGGAGTAAGCTACTGAAAAAAAAAAATCACAACAAACCAGCCAGCTGTCATATGTGTTTCCAATATGGCGGACTAAGCGACTTCACACATTGAACTACCTCTTTTCTACATACCTTGGATTGCACTGCACGGACTGAACGATCACTAACATTAGGCAAAGGACAACCAGAGTTGCTCGCTGTCACTATCAATGCTTAAAATTTGCTGATTTGTACAGGCCGACTGCGATACAAATCGGATCATTCCACATCACATCAACATCATGCTGTCTACTCCATCGCCGGTGCATTGATGGCGATAGACTATGGATATCACTGATGGATTAAGTTTAGCTTTGAATTAAGCAGATAAAATGGCAATTTATCAGTACGATATTTTTGACAGTGTTGCAGATAGACTGAAACTATGTGTTGATCATTGAAAAACATTAATAGCATGGATAATGACCGCGTGATCACTCATTCTGCTGTGATTATGATCTAGAGTGTGATGTCGCATGATATGATTGATATTAAGCAACTCTGCGGACAACACGGAACACCCAGTAGCCCAGTGATGAATTTTTCGTTTGACGAAAAGTTTCCCCCGACTGGAGCGGGAATCGAACCCACACCTCGTGGCACAATAACGCCTAAACGACTGACGCCGCTAACCTCACGGCCAAGATGAAGCCTCAATGCCTCTATACCTCTATTTTTTCTTAACAATAACGGTAAATGAAGCACGGTGTGAGAGTGTGAGACACATCGCAGCCGCAGACGCCGCCGCTGCCTGGCTTTGGCTGGCAGAGGTCTTTGGACTTGCATGCGGTTATATAAATGCGGGCATTTGCAGGACATATTTCAAGCATGATGCGGGGGTGAAGCGATTCGATATTGGTCGCAGAATGTGTTTTTGTAAACAAGATTTTATTTTTGGCAAATTTGTTGCACTGTTTTTGCTGCAGTTTGTGCTAATTTGAGATAGACGGTTTTTACTTTGATTGATGCGTATATTGAACCCTTTCAGGATTGATGGTTCATATTGACCCAGCTTCTAAATGTGGTAGTTTAAAATTCAAAAACGTCAGGCCTTCACTTGTTATCTTTGCACAACAAATGTATACAAATAAAGTCTTTCGATATCATAAAGTCTAGAAAATTTGGAAAATGTTTGATCTTAGCGAAAGGAATGAATTCTATATTCATAATAAATATTTTCACTAAGTTCAACCCAACTAACCACTAGCCCACTAATTCGCCTTTTATACGGCAATTTTACGGCTATTACACGGCAAATACGAAGCGTGTCAGCTGTATAATAGCACTATATTAGCACGCAGGGCGAATGAAAGTGCTATTCGGTTACTTGGTAATAACAATTCATTGTACTTTTTTGAAACTATTTGAGTCATTACTAACTCATTTATATGCATATGTGACGTTCTAGGTCCGTCAAGTAATCCTTAAGTTCAGTCAAGATTCAAGGACTTATCAAGGCTCTCTCTGTTTCTTTTTTAACAGTATTTATTAAATCAATTTTACATATCCAAATCAACTTGAAGCTTTAATAATTTGATCTACTAAACCAACCAGGGCGTTGATGGTTTCATCGATAACTGTTATTATTCAATCAGCGCCGTATATAACTTTTATGATTCATTTTTATTCTCGTTGGAGATGGGGGTGTTTAAGAAACGATACCGAATGTTCACCAAAGTTCAAGGAAGTGTTGCATGTCATACAGTCTACCGATGCAACACCAGCGACCCAGTCACACCTGCAGTGAAACGTTCAATCAGTGCCGTCTCCCGAACGGAATCGTTATTCCAAAAACAAAACAAAAAACTGAAATGAAGGTTTATCGAGGTACGGGAAAATTTGTGATTAAAAAGATTTTATTCCAGCATATCTCGGAGATGACGCGTTTGCCTCAAAAAAAGTATATGTTGAATATTGGCAGGTTGTAAAGTAATTATCATTCTAACAACACATCAGGGAAAAATTGATAAAACAGCAAAATATAAAAATGGTTAACATTTACCTAGCTCTACTAAATAATAAATTTTAGACAGTATAAATATAAAGAACAGCTTATTTTTAAAAGAAGGCAAAAATTATAATTAAACCAATAGAAGAATGGACGCCAAAAATTATTGTGGCATAATAAAACGAAAAGACATAAAAAAGTGCGTTCAGAATCATCAAAGTGATTGTGCTACTTTTCCCAGAATGCCATTTTCCCGAATGACTGGTTTCCCCGAAAAGTGGTGACGAGAAAGAACGATCAACAGTCAAAATTAAGAAGTATTCTGTCATTCTCGGCTATACACATGTTGGCAAAAATGCTGAGAACGGTAAAACTCGAAAGAACTGCCAATTAAATAAAGAAGGGTGCATATTAGATGATCAGTTCGTTTACCACCCTGAAATGTATAAAGTTACGACAATTATGAGTGCTAAAAACTTTTCGGGGAAGTGGGCTAGTCGGAGAAACGGGATATTCGGGGAACTGGCGCTCGGGGAAACGACAGTAATCGATTTCTCTTTTCGCTGATAATTCAAGCAGGTCAATGTTATCGATTGCCGCCCTCTTGTCGGCCTATGCATAAAAGAAGGAGAAATTTATTGACATTTCAAATCAACAGTTTTCATACCTATAATTATGGTTGCATCATGTTTAGAAAAAAAAGAACTTTTGTAAATTTGTGCTAAATATTTAAACATCTTCAGTGCAAAAATTTGTTCCAATAGCGAAACTCAAAAGAGGGATTAATATTTGAAAGAAGTGTAATTTTTGGATAAATAATAAAATACTATTGGCAATAAATAAAAATGGAATGGTGTTTGTATGTCACGAAATGGTTCACGAACGGGTCAACGGATTTAAATGATTCTTTCTTAGTTTTGTTTGTCAAGGGTTCCGACGTGTTTGTGTGTATAAAAATCCCAGGATATTCACCGGGAAAGTTGAAAAAAACAAGCGCGAACGAAACTGTCATTTTATATGGGACGGTCAAAAGCGTTTTTCAACAGCCTACTTGATGGCAAGACGAAGTTTGCCGGGACCACTTATTGGCAATAATTTCCTAATATGCTAAAATTTATTCAAGAGTGAATGATTGTTGAATAAAGTGTCATTTTGTATCAATTGACTCCAAAACAAGCCTGATGTCATCAGAGAGATTCAATAGAAACTTAAAAACGAAAAATTGAGAAATTCTTGGTTTCAGACTCATTATGCCAAACGACTGTTATGCCAAACGACCATTATGCCAAACGAATTTATGCCAAATGACCATTATGCTAAACGACTTTATGCCAAACGGCTTTATGCCAAACGACTTTATGCCAAATGACCTACCACCCTTCCGGACTTCCCTTGCTTGGACGCCATCTTAGCCCTACCTCAACATTCAATCCGAGGTACCACTGATTTAAGCACAGCAGTCACAACTTTGTCTACCGATGTCTCAGTGGCAGCTCTTTTTGAGCACCTCAACCTGAGCCAAACTCCAGCGGAAGCTCATCGATTTCCCGGACTTCTTTTCCCACACCAACTCTACCAAAACCAACCAACTTTCTTCTTCAATGGAACATGATTGGTTTGTACAATAACCTCTCAAACCTCGAAATTATAGTTCACGATCTACCACCGTGGTGCTTAGCCCTGCAGGAAGTGAACAGTGTATCGGTCGAGTAACTCAATCGCACGCTTCGTGGCCGATTTCGTTGGACTATGCACCGTGGCAGTAACTTGAGACACTCAGTCGCCTTGGGTGTATGAACGTCCTTCCCTTTTGAGGTCCTCAGGCTCGAGTTGGACCTACCCGTTACCGGAATACGCCTCAAAGGGCCTATCAGGATTTTTGTTTTGAACATCTATCTTCCTTACGGGGTCCTTCCTAACCTCCATGAGCGGATTTTTCGAATCCTCGAAGTGATACCCGGATCTCCCCATCTAGTTGGCGATATGAACGCTCATCACCCTATTTGGAGCGGGCAGCGTTCCGATACCAGAGGAATTGCCCTACTACATATTTTCGAGGAACATGACCTTATTGTCGTCAACAACGGTGCAAATGCCTTCTTTAACGGGCATAGCCATCGACGTGGCGCAGTAAGACGCTACATCATCAACCGTTTTCAGTGGAGTGTTGACTCCGATTTGTACGGCAGTGATCACCATCCCATCCGTATAAGCTCCAGAACCTCCCCGCCGGCTTTGGCAGGTCGCCCCAGATGTATATAGGAGAAGGCAGACTGACTGACTGTGAGCTAACTTTCGCAATCTAATGTAGTACCGGTAAATTTGCTGGCCCAGATGGCATCGGTTAACCTCTCATCAAAAATCTTCCTCCTTCCGGCAAACTACAACTCCTGGATCTTATCAACAAAACATGGCTCATGGACACTTTTCCGTCAGAATGGAGCGAAAGCCTTATCATCCCCATACTAAAGACCAATAATGACTCCCGTGGCCCATCAAAATTCCGGCCAGTTGCTCTTACATGCTGTATGTCAAAGGTGATGGAGCGGATGGTGAACCGTCGACTGAAACAGTTCCTGGAATCTCATGACCAAGAGTTCACAACATGCTTTTAGAGCAGGGCACGGAACTTATCCTATTTTTCCCAACTAGGCTATGTCCTACATATAGCTTACTGAAGCGTCTTGCATACCGAGAACGTTCCCTAGATCTTTCGAAGGCTTTCGATCGGACATGGAGTCCACTAGTGCTTCGAGAACTGATTCAATGGAATTTATCGAGGCACATCATGCGTTTCGATCAGAATTTTCTACAAAAGCGTTCCTCCCGAGTCCTTGTTGGCGACTTCCTATCTGACTCATATCGGGAAGAAACCGGCGTTCCACAGGGTTCCGTGATAGCCGTCACCTTATTTCTGGTGGCAATGCACAGAGTATTTAGCGACCTTCCCGGTGGCATTTAGGCATTTGTATACGCAGACGATATCTTTCTTGTCATTTGCGGGCGTTGTTTGCCCTCGTCTTCACGATCAACGAGTCATCTTCGGTTTGAGAACCGGGCATACGCGGGTTTCACATAACATGGATGAATGTGGCCCTTTCAGACGGATGTGCTCTATTTGTGGCGTTCAAAACTCTGTCACTTTGTATGTGCATGTCCGCAATACGAATCAGCCCGAAGAACCTTCGGATTTTCGGGAAGTATCCGAAGCGCCCTGGGAAACGATGTGGCTACTGTGTCAACTTTAATAGGATTCTTGAAAGCTATCAACCTTGTTCTTCTTCTTGGTATAACGTCCTCACTGGGACAGAGCCTGCTTCTCAGCTTTGTGTTTATATGAGCACTTCCACAGTTGTTATTAACTGAGAGCTTTCTTTGCCAATATTGCCATTTTCGCATTCGTATATTGTGTGGTTGGCACGATGATACTCTATTCCCATGGCCATATGGAAGTCAAGGAAATTTCCTTCACAAAAAGATCCTGGACCGACCGGGAATCGAACCCAGATAGCTTTGTAGCCGCGGACTCTATCCAGTCGGCTAAGGAAGGCCCCGCTATCAACCTATACGGACTAATCTGCCTAATCTAATAAACCAACACTTCAAGCCAAAACCAAGAGCAACTTTATCATAGTTTTGCAGCTTTTTCGAGCTTCCGAATTTCAATATCACTAAGTAGATGTCCACCACCAATTTCAGCGGCTACACTCCAGTAGGTTATCATTTTTTCTCAAAACAGGGAGGGTTCGCATTTTGCGGTGCGAATTGTTTATTAGGATATTTCAAATAAACACTATCCGTTGGTGTTACATGTATGAAAACGACAGGACGACTGTCCAGCGAGTCAGCTAAAATAGTTTCACTCTATGTTTGGCGACACCCTTGGTTAGGATCACTTTCTACTTTTTTTAGAGGCACTATTCCGGTGACCTCTCCTGACGAGTGGTGAACTAGCAGTAAGTTAAAAAACAATATAATAAAAAAAACTTATACACTGAAGATTGTTGTCAAGCCCAAGCAGTAAACTTCCTTGGCTATATAGAGCAATACTGGACCTGCAACAACGGGTTGCTCAAGGTATCTAGAAGGGCGGTAGTTCAATGTGTGAAACTGCTCAATCTGCCATATTGGAAACTCATATGACGGTTGGCTTATTTATTGTGATAAATTAGACTAGGATGCCATGAAATTGAAACATTGTTTTACGGTAGATTCCAATCGCCTACAATGAGGTTATCAAACAGTTTTAATTGATCAATTCAATTTCACTTTGAACCATTGAAGTTTGTTTTCAGTCGCTTATTGCTATGATTTGCACTGAAGGAAGTATTATTTTTATTCGACATTCTTTTCATTTACATGATCACGTTGTTGTTGTTGTTGTTTGGTCATCCGTCCCGAAGGTCATCCGTCCCTTAATCGATTTACATGTACACGCAAATAAGAATACTCTTTGAGTATTCCAATATCTGTTCAGGATGTACCAGCCGTTAAGCGTTAAGTCACCGTGCGGCCTCCATTCACCGTGCACATATACAAATTCCTACTGAATATTCATACAATTTTAAAAATGATTCTTTTGTCAGCAAAATAAGATAAAACTGATGTAATGAAGTAGTTCTTGTTGCAGAGCATTTCAAAAAACCTAGTGTATGTAGTCTTAAAAATGTGAATTCTGTTTAATAATGGGATTTTTAACACTCTTAGTAGAAAAGCCAAAAATTCGCATTTTTCATTTTAACGTTAGAGTATCATTTTCTCATAATTTCAACAAGTTTTCGCTGTAGATACTTCAAGTAAGATGTATTTCATGGTGTGAACCATGAGATTTTATGCAAATTTTATTTTTATTGTGTTTCAGTTGAAACACAGATGCACGGTGAATGACCCTTTTCAATATTTATGGTTCCTATTACCGTGCATTAGTATAAAAGGCTTGAAATTATTGGGTAATATTGGATTTATTGTTATGTCATGATTTAAATATTTATTATTTAATTCTTAAGCGATTTCATAGGTTTGGACAATATAGTTAAACCTCCTATAACGATTTTAATAAAAAATGATGATTCAGTCATTTTTCAACTTTCTTTGACTTTTATTGTAAAACGAGATTTGAATACCCTTAAAATGAGTGTGCACACTACTAGTTGCTCTACCAACAACGTTTCTTTGAGATAAGAAATTAAATCATGATGAAAACTCTACGCACGGTAAATGGTGCACCAGCGTGCACGGTGAGTGGTGACATAGAACGGTAAGAGGCGACCGTAACATCACATTTGTAAACTTAGTTTTTGAGTAGCTTTTTGTAATGCATCGCAAATTTGAGATTTTTCCCAGAACTCTGGTTTAATTTTACGCTTCATATAGGTATTCTAGTTCGCTTTGAATGATTTGGTAAAATTATATAATTTTTTAAAAGTGCAGATTTTTTTAAAATGCACGATGAATAGTAGCTTGACGGTACAACAATGCCATACACATCGAAAATCAGCTGGAATATGTACAGCTCTTATCATCTATATGTTGAGCTTTGTCTGTGTTTTAGCTCTAGCGTAGCTAACCGAAGGAGCAAATGTCAACATCAAAAAACTGTTATAGACCTTCGTATTTATTTTTAATTAAAGCAAACAATTATTTTTAACTAAACTCTTACAAAAAATAAAGGCATATCAAACCTATAAGACGCAAATGCCTTCAAAACTATGACCCTGGCAAAATATTTCTTTGTGACCATGAAAAACACGTTCTCTAGGAACTCCTTCATCCTCTAATACCAAACAAACTAAAATTTTCAACAATAAAGTCTGATTTTTGAAGGTGGAAAATTCATCCCCAGAGTATACGACAATCAGACGCTGTTTCTAGCTTTGAGCGGACAAAACCTTTGAACTTCTGTGCTTTATTACATTATTTAAGGCAGTAAGAAAAATATGACAAAAATTGTCCTAGATAGCGAAGTTATGTCAGAATATACTAAAGTAATCAGAAATTACATTCACTCACAAAAACAATGCAAATAACGCTTGTAGATGTTAAATTCACGTTCAAACAATTTTCGCTTTTTTTTATGGGCCATAATGTATAATAATTAAATTAAGCTTCTAGGACGAACTTTTGAAGAAGGAAGGTTGTTCACCCATTAGTTATAATAATAATAACATTAGTTATAATAATAATAACTTCGATATTCTGGAACACTCCTAGAACTTTCCGAAGAACCTTTTTTTAACATTTTTAACAATTTCATGATACAGACGAACAGAAAAACTTAAATTCTCATGTAAAATGTGTGTTAAAAAATATCGTTAAGAAAGGGTTAATCAAATTGTACCATTCGTCATGTAGGCTACTGAATCATATAATAAAGAATCTTCAAATTCAAGTGATGGAAAATCATCCCCGCAAAACACAAATATTTTCGCCATCAACTGAGTTCATTCACCTCGCCTGCAGCCGTAGAGTGCAAACTGCAGATACGTTCTAATTTTCAGCCACCCATGTTAAGTGAACTTAACCAACACACATCCACCGCAAGTAATCGCCGCAACGAGTGCCACCAAAACTCACCCGGCAAGAAAACCTCCAACCATCCCGCCCCAAGTTCTAATGCCTAACACACGCGGTTTGGCTATCTTGCGTGTTTCTTCTTGTATTTACCCGAGACCTAAAAAGTCATCGTCACATCCAGCGCGCGCCAATGACCGCCAAATTGCGCGCCGATGCACTTGTGTGCGCAAACAGCAGTAGTGGCAGTGCCCACTTAAGCCGATGCACACACTCCCAATGCAAAGCGCGGCCAAAAATACGAGGAGAAACAAAAAAAAAAATGCTACAAGATACACATGCGCCGAACTTCAACTTGACACAAGTGCACAAGCGCATCGCACCGGCAGCCTATTTAGTGCGCATATATTAATTAAGAAATGAACCAACAAAATCATTCGAAATAACCTATAATTTGGAATAATATATAAATAATTAAAAAAAAGAACAATCAGAAATATCTTCTAGTCTTCTACTTATATACAAACTTAACCCTCTAATACCCAAATTTTTATTTTCGATTTAAGTATTATTTTTCGTTATCTAAAATCGTTCTAAACACGTTTTGGGCATTTATTTATTTTTATTCGCAAATTTTTAAATTTTGGTTTTTGATTTTTATAATTTTTATTTTTGAACATCCCTAGCTTTTTACATTTTTTCTTGGAGCCTTTTCTAGTTGTTGATTTTTGGCAATAATAAAAATTTTAATTGTTATGGTATTTTGAAAAATATGAATTTTTTAATTTTTTTTCGGAGCGTATTTTATTTTCCGTGTAATTAACGGAAAAACAGGTTTGAAATGATTTTAATACCACCAGGCTTTTCGTTTGTGACAGGTTAATCGTAGAAAAATATAAAAGGTACGATTTTTTATATTACACGTTAAATGAAGACCAGGCATTTGTAGGTTATATAGGAATGCAATTTTTCAAACAATTTCTAAAAATACAAAAAAGTTTCAAAAATCATAAAAAACTTTTCTTATATGCGTGTTATGAGTCAAGGTATAAGCCAAAAATAAAATCATTTTGATTTCCGAGCTACGAAAAAATACACAAAATTCCAAAGTGTACCCCGTCTAAAGGCGGGGTTGGGTATTAGAGGGTTAATGGTGTTTGCATTTCACGAAATGGCCTAATAACAAAGATAATTCCTTTTCTTAAAGTCACAGAAACGTTTTGCCCAGCGCACCCATCCATCTCCACGCGCAGTCAGTGTATGCAATTTTTCGGCTGCGGATTTGCGGAGCATTTTTTTTTATTGCGAAAACCAACACATCGAGGGATGAGAGTGTATTGCTTTTTTTTCGGTGCAAGTGCATTAGTTATCGGCTGCGTTCGCTTCAAGGGGGCAAGAGTCAATAAACTTTGGGTTCCATGCACCGAAATCTAATCAAACCCGAATTTGGATGCGTAGAAGCTAGCTCGGGATGAGGCGTTTCATTCATTTTTGTTTCAATATTTTCAAAATACTTGTGGATTTTGTTTTGAAAACAGCTTTAATTGTCCTCAATTTATATTTATATAATAATCACTATTTATTTCTTAAACAGTGTTCTAATTATATGCATCAATAAATAGTCGCTTACGTATAAAAGGCTATGATGTTTCATAAGGATGGTTTCATAGACACGTTTCCATGCTCACCGGGGATTTTTTTTAGCAGTTTTGAGTCTCAACGGCAATCAGAACTAAAATGTTTCTTCGATTATATTTTCAATCTTTCTCAAGAGTTAGAAACGAGCAATATTGAAAAAACAATAGAAACGTTGTCCGTAGAAGAAATATTTTAGTTCTGATAACCGTTGAGACTGAAAGCCGCTAAGAAAAACCCCGGTGCAACTTACAATAGCCGAAAGCATCCAGCTGTTTCCATGCTCTGGAAGATGTATGCCACTGCCGGAGCCATAGGGGGACCTCTTGGCGTCATTGGCGAGCCTACATTACATTAAATTCATTATTTCTTATATCTAGGTGTTCTGTGTTACTAGACAACACTATCATCCTAATTTGGTAACACAAATCTAAGATTTTATTAACATTTTGTTAACATCATATTACATTTCATTTGCCGTAGCAGTTCAGATTTTTTCACATGTGAGTTGATTTCACCTGCTTATAAGAGAAAAAAAAACGTTTTAATATACTTAACCTAACTTAACCTAAACATATAACGCATTAATCGTGGCAATAGAAGATTGTAACGATTTTTGCCTGAAATTATTTATTATTTTATTTGACATTTGTTCCAATGTTTCAACATTGGATATTCTATGTAACTCATTGGTACTATACAAGGGAGGAAGCCTCAGAATAATTTTCAAAATTTTATTTTGAATTCTCTGCAGAGATTTCTTCCTGGTATTACAACAGCTCGTCCATATTAGTACAGCATACAACATGGCTGGCCTGAAAATTTGTTTGAATATCAAAAGCTTGTTCTTAAGACAAAGTTTTGATTTTCTATTAATAAGGGGATAGAAGCATTTTACATATTTGTTACATTTGGCTTGAATGCCCTCAATGTGATTTTTGAAAGTTAAATTCTTATCTAGCATGAGCCCTAGATACTTAACTTCATCTGACCAATTTATTGGAACACCTCTCATCGTGACAACATGTCTATTTGAAGGTTTCAAATAAAGAGCTTTTGGTTTATGTGGGAATATTATTAGTTGAGTTTTGGAAGCATTAGAAGAAATCTTCCATTTTTGCAAGTATGAAGAAAAAATATCCAAACTTTTTTGCAAACGACTACAGAGGACACGCAGGCTTCGTCCTTTGGCGAAGAGGCCTGTGTCATCCGCAAACAAGGATTTTTGACATCCCTGAGGTAACTCAGGTAAGTCAGATGTGAAAATATTGTATAATATTGGTCCCAAAATGCTGCCTTGAGGAACACCAGCTCTTACAGGAAGTCTTTCAGATCTGGAGTTCTGATAATTAACCTGAAGTGTACGATTTGACAGATAACTTTGAATTATTCTAACAATGTATGTTGGAAAATTAAAGTTTTTTAATTTTACGATCAAACCTTCATGCCAAACACTGTCGAATGCTTTTTCTATGTCTAGAAGAGCAAGACCAGTAGAGTAGCCTTCAGATTTGTTGGAACGGATCAAATTTGTTACACGTAAAAGTTGATGAGTGGTCGAATGTCCATGGCGGAATCCGAACTGTTTATTGGCAAAAATTGAATTTTCGTTGATGTGGGCCATCATTCTGTTCGAAATAATCTTTTCAAAAAGTTTACTGATGGAGGAAAGCAAACTGATTGGACGATAGCTAGAAGCTTCTGCCGGATTTTTGTCTGGTTTTAAAATTGGAACAATCTTAGCATTTTTCCATTTGTCTGGAAAATATGCTAATTGAATAACATTTGTTAATTAGCGAGCCTTCATTTGTACTCCTCTTACTAAGAGCTTCTTATACTATCTTATCTCAGCATACCAACATGTCTCAGGCGGCTTCTCTGAGAATTTCATTCGTTTTTTTTTAACTTCGTCCAGAAGAAACTTGTTTTGAGACAAGTTGAGGTACCTATCTTTGAAAGCTTTTGGAAACATTCCTGAAATAATTACAAACCATTTTGCTAGATAATCTTTGCCAACTCCTGTTTTTTTTCTTAAAATCAATGTTGATAAACTAAAAAATCCTAAGAAAAGATATGTTTTTTTATTCTTTTTTGTTGAATTTTCTGTTTGTATACAAATTTCAGTCAATTCCTTTTGATGCAGGGGATTAGTAACGCCTACAAATAAATGCATCCACATAGATTCGGAAATCGGTAGCCAATCGGGATACACGTCGGAGTATTTAGTCACGGTGCTTCCCAGAGGTATTCGGCCATTTGGCCGAAAGCCGTTTGTCCAAATGCCGTTTGGCCGAACGCCATTTGGCCAAATGCCATCTGGCCGAACGGGTCGTTTGGCCGAATTACGAACAAAAAAAATCAAATTGCCTCATCGCTGAATGTGGCCCGATAACTAATTAATTTGTTGTTTTGTATGATGTAACTGGACGTCATGTTTATCACTATATAAGAGCTCCACGAACGATAAAATTGACCCATTAATTCAGGACAAGACTCTAAGCCGCGCAAGACTCTAAGCCGATAGTTGATTCGCATCTGGGTTACGAACAATGTGCTAGGGTTTCAAGTGCCTTTAATGATTTCATCAGAATTTTTTCCTTCTTTAAATTTTGGGATTTTTTTCAAGCTTTACTGGTTTCATCACTATCTACAATATATCAGATTATATTTCTATTGGGAAATTTGTCTTCTTTAAAAAATGAATAGTTTTCTGTAGTTATACTGATAAAACGATTATTTGCATTGCACTTGCTTAAATTTTCATAAGAGATTTATCCTTTTTTCTCATAGGTTGTTCTTTTAGGAGTGAAGTGTTTTTCATAGTTATTGGAATTGAGGTTTTTAATACATTCATAAAGAGTCCAAATAAAAAAAAATTGTTTTAGCACTACCCAAGTAACCAGTAAGCACGATAATGCGGCACGGTAACAGCATTATATGCGCATATAGGGTAATCATTTGATGCATGTCAGTTTTATATACGCATATAATGCTATTATAATGCCAGAAAAGGCGAAATAGCGTGCCATTATAGTGCCAAGATATAACCGTGCTTCTCTGCACCACTAATGCTGATATAAGACCACGTGAGAAACGTCAGTTGTTTTCGCCAGGTTTTTACACTGATAAAAATCCACACGCTCGATCTGTGTGTTTAAAATTATGGATCGATTCATGAACATCCATATCGATTTGCTATGATTTTCTTGCAAACTTCGTGTGTGTTACACATTAAATTCCTGTGTTTTGCTTCATGAATTGATTCATCAACCGACAATAGGGATTCCATATTTTTTCCACATAAGTTCCCGAAGCTTTCTCTTCAGATTCGTATGTGTCAACCTATGGACGCATAGATCATCACTCCAACACGGATTCAGTGTGTTTTGCTTATGGTTATCTTGTGTCATAATCATCATGTTCAAGTTGGTCGATTCATTGATTTGCGCAATGAGATTGTTATGATGAAATCCATGAGCTATGCTATCGATTTCCATGTTCAAAGCTTATAGATTGTTTGTGATCAACCCCTGGGATGCATAGTGAACTGAATTGCGGTTGGACCTCGTGTCGAACGACAGTCATCATCATGCTTCCAAAGAGAAGAAGCAAATTTTGAAGCTGAAAGTGTTAGATGAAAATTTGTGAATTCGATTTTTCTTTTATTAGTGAAGTTGACCGATGTACGAGAGTTCTACCTTTCTATAAGAAAACATTGATTATAATGTATAGTTTAGTAGAAAAATCGGATTCCACTAACAGATTTTCCTGGCTTTCAGTTTCGAAAAAAATGGAATATGCTTATCCCTGGCTTCCCAAATTATGGATTTGCGGCGCCCCGCTTGTTGCTAACTCACGGGTTTGAAAAAAAATCAAGAGAGCTTGCGACAAGCAGAGGAGCCTCAGATCCATATTTTGGGGAGCAAAAGTTTTTTTACCAAATTTCTTCTTTCAGTCCCTTGACATTTATGTTCTATCACACATGACTATCTAAAGCTACTACATTTCGAATTCAGTAAGCAAATCAGTTGGTTTTCATGATTTAATATTTGGAAATTCATGTTTGTTTCACATGACAACCTAATGTTGATACACATGCTATCATACCGTGAAATCAATGATGAAATCCATATGGCTACCACACTCAAATCATGTGGTTTTCCTCATTGCGCAAATCTATAAGTAAAACACACGACCTTGACGTGTAGATTTTTCTCAGTGTAGGGCGAATATGTTGTGCTTTCGCGTACGCAGCCAGAGAGCTTTCGCGTATGCGGCCAAGCAACTGGTACACGAGGTAAATAAACACTGAGAACAGCGTTGCAGTTGAAAATACTATATTAGAGGGTTAAATTAAATACACAACGCCACTTGATTTGTGCAGACTAAATTTGCATTTATTTCAAATATTTTGTGCATTCAATTTTACCATGGTACCATTTCGACAGTAAAAATTACTATATCATGGTTAAAAACTTGCTGCAAGCCAGAATCGAACCGAGGATCTTGCGATTGTCAAGCGCGAACGCTTACCGCTCGGCTATCGATGCGGTTGGAATGAGAGGGACCAAAACGCAAATAAAAAGCGTTCTTGATAGCTCAATCGTGATTGGAATAGTAAATTTAAGAACTTGTTCATGGTTCTCATTACTTCAACGCTTGTTTCAGTGAATGAATGAATGGAAACGGAAACCTCTAATAGTATGCAAAAAATGTAATAAAATGATACATGCACACTTAGATTAAATTACTGGGGTCGGTAAAATTTTACTGGGTTTTGGAACTACTGAAAAAGTCAGTAAAATGAAAACTGTCGCCACGCGTAATTGAAAAGCAAATTTCACCATGTTTTATTTTTTATCGATATATGATATAAAAAGAAAGCTCTCTGCAAAATTTCAGTGAAATATCTCTGTTTTTCGATTACTGACATTTTTTTTAGTTTACTGACCTTTTCGGTAGTTCCAAAACCAGTTATTTTTACCGAATAGATTGAGTGTGTAGTACTTATAGTACTTCTCCGTATCAGACATATTTGTTTTGGCAGTTTTCATCCTTTTGAGGACTTGCAATTGCCACATTTTGATCCTCGTTTTATGATGATGGAATTCCTCATTTTGCGTCTCGAACCTGCGACACCCGTATTGTTGAGTTGTTGTCCTGCTCCTTTGCTCCTACGGCCACATAAGATGAATAGTATTGAAAAGAAAAGTGACTAATTTAAACCATCCCTTTTCCCCGTCATAAAACCTGCAATTGTAGTAGTGAGAAGATTTATGTTTGACTCCCTCTCACCACTATATGCAAACACAAAGCACGAGGTATATCTGTCAAAACACTAGATGGCATTTAAACATGCCCTGTATTCGAATATAAAGCCAATATAGTGCTTATTTAATGCCTGTAGGCATCAGGCTTAGAAGCATTAATGATGCTGTAATAGGGTTTCTATGCAGCGGAAGTGCTGTTATAAGGTGTGTAAGCATTTGTGGTGCTATTATAATGCATGTACGCATCTATGATGCTGCTTAAGGGCTTATTATTAGTGCTTATGGTTGTTGGGTAGTGTTAAATTAGGTGAGATGTCATTCTCCTCCAAGATTAAGATAGCAACGTGTGAACTAAACTCTGCATTATGACTTGCGTATAGCGACTCGGTTAGCATAGAAATATGAAACATTTTATTCGGTATGGTTCGAAGGAACGAAGCAACACGATCCAGCTGAAGAACGATTAAGTTATAAACCGTTTTAGTTACTGTCAAAATCTGACTACAAACGCGATGCAAAAACCTCTGCTGGCAGCTATTTCTCTTGCAGGGAAGTGAATAATGTAGCGCAGTAAGCGCTTCACTAAAGAGCTAATTATTTCAATTTTAACGATGATTTATCCTTTATTTTAAAACAAGCTGAATCAATTCTTTGAAATTCATTACAAATGCATACTGACTGTAGTTCACTATTGTTTTCAATTACGGCCAAATCGCGTTCGAGCAAATGACCCGGAACCTCCCCGGACCGTTATCGTAAAATAAATCAAACAGCAAAAAATCTCCATCAAAACTGAGCTCAATAGTAGTACTCTATTGCTATTCTGCATTTCTAGAAAAAATTAAAAAAAATCAAGCCCGTTTTGAAATAACGCCCTTTTGATGATATAAGCCCAAAAATCCAAAAGAAATTATAGATATTGAATTGGATTTACTTTGACCTTGATTATCATATGGAATTTACCACAAAAACTTGATTCAAAGTTGATTTGTTTAGTTAATTTCAGTTCGGCTCAGATGGGTTTAAATAAGAAGATAAACAAAATTTCGAATTACACCTTTTTTAAGGCGTAACTATCAAAATCATTAATGTTCAATAGACTAAAAAAGCATTCTTGTACCGTTTATTGTGTGTAAATGTTATCTACGGCAAACCGTGATTACATATATTTGACGTGTTTCTCAAATAACTGATTTTCCATAGGCTCATGCGCCATGAGGCATTTAAAAATTGTGAAAATATCATTTTTTTTCCTTTGAAATCACCACTGTTTGGAATATGAGTAATGTTTGGAATTCGAGACAAAACGGTATAACGAATTGTTACCCACAATCAAAATTTGAAAGTTCAAAAGTTTTTATTGAGATAAACATGCGCTTTGTTATACAAAATGTACTCATGAGTTGCATTTAAAATTTATTGACACCGGAGTAGATGGGTTCCCCAAACTACCCTGAATATTGTGCTGAAAAAAAAAAATAGTTTAGGGACATGATAAAACTGCTTCAAGGCACTTGAGTCTATGAAAAATCAGTTATTTTTGAAACACTTTGAGTATATGTTACAACGATTTGTCGTAGAAATCATTCTAACAAGATAAACAGTATTAGAATGCCTTATTAGTTTGTTTAAAAATTAATGCTATTACGCCTTAAAATGGGCGTTACTCTAAACTTTGTTTATCATTTTATTCAAACCTATCTGAGCCGAACTAAGATTAACTTAAAAAAAAAAACAAATTTTGAATTAAGTTTTGATGGTAAATTCTATTTGATAATGAGCACATCTTCTATCCAACCAGCGATTTTTAGTAAAGTTACAATATGTTTTGAATGTATTTTTGTAATTATCAAGTCTGGCTATCATATGTAGAATATTTTAAAACCACAATAATCACTTGAACATATGACATGTTTAGGTATAGGAAGCCGAAGCTTTCAGTGTGCGATTTCGGAGATCCAACCCAAATCAAATTTTGTTTTCCATACCGTGACATATAAAATCACATTTACTCTACAAAAGATGAGCACTAGATGCGAATCTGGTCATTTTGAATGGTATGAGCATGGGCATGAGCATGATTGACCGCCCGCAGATGCTACTCCGCTATTGCAAGAACAGCTGTACTTACACAGGGTACCAACAGACACTACTCGGGATCATTGGCATCCTCAATGTGTAAGTACTGGTGCTCTCATTATTATAACAAACAATAACGGCGCCGGCTGCGTCCGAATGCAGGTCAATTTAGGGATGCGAGGGAAATGTTGACGTGATACTTGCTTTATGGAAGCCGAGGAGTCCTCTGCACTTCCACAAGTAGACACTGGGAGTTTGGATATTGGAAAGGAATGGGTAAAGGATTCGTTTTGGTAAACGATAAATATATAATTTGCAATGAATGCGCCTAACCGGACTTGCGATATTACTCGATAAAAGCATTGAACGCCGAACAAGTGTTCGTCGCCCGCTCCACAAGAGCAAGCGACAAGATCAAAGGATCAAACACTACTAACGCGATCCGCGATACTATTCATGTGGTACGCGAGCGACGCGCGACATGTTTGATACTGCCCTCGTCGCCCGCCGCCGCAGGAGCAAGCAACCAGGTCGAAGGATCAAACAATACTCCATTTTGAATGGTTTGGTCCATTAAGAATGCGAAAATCATTTGAATGTGAATTTAGTTTACACAAGCGTAATTTTCATTGCTTTCATGAGTAAATAGAATGCTGTGATATGTTCTGACATAACTTCACCATATTAAACAATTTTCGTAATATTTTGTTTACTAACCTAAATAATGCATTAGAGCAATGAATTTTGAAGGTTTTGATGTCAAAAAGTCAGAAAAAGTATTTGATCATCGCACACTCTGGTTCTAAACTTCATACATAATTGTTGAACATATCCATTTTTTTGTATCAGAAGATGGAGGAGGTCTGAGATAATGTGTTTTTTGTGTTTGCAATAAAATATTTTGCCAGGGTCATGATCATGGAGCAATTGTCACCCATAAGGCGGAATTTGATGCGTCTTTTTTTATTTTGAAGTTTAATAAAAAAAATTAAGAGGCCTATAAGCATTGATGGAGAAATTTGTTTCGTTAACTAGAGGAAACTTAGTTTAATTCCAGATCAAAGGTTTTTAGCAAAACTTATATGAAGCCTCAACCACTATGCAGAATGATCCGTTTTTATTTTCTAAAATATACATAAATCCATTCTATCATTTGACATGGGCGAATGTTTGAGACAATGCCTGTAAATATTCGTTTGGCGTTTAAGAAGCTTCCATTCCAAAGATATTGATCTCAAGAACTAACATTTATGTCTCGCTTTGATTTTCCATATAAAAACTACCATAACGCATGATATGACAATTTTCGCATATTTTATGGGCATAGTGTTCATGTAATCATTTTAGGTTCAGTTCCAGACTCCCATTTTGTTTCTATTTCAAAATACCATGCTTCATTACACAGGGTGTCCCAGAAAGTATGGGAATTTTTATAATGAAAATCATAATATTTTTTTTAAACAAATAAATATTTTTATATTTTTTATCTTTTCTTGGGGTATTTCAAATGCTGCCAAAGGAAATTTTGTTTGATAAAATATCCTTGTTACGTCCAGGGTTGACCAGGCCCTACGTTGTATATTTTAAGTCCCGAAGGGGCAGACGAATAACGAGACGGTCTTCTACTATTACGCTTGTTTGTTGCCCACCACCGAGATGCAGTGCTCCTGCTCGGAAGTCAAGGAAATTTCATTTACGAAAAGATCCTGGACCGACCGGGATTTTAACCCAGACACCTTCAGCGTGACTTGGCTTTGTAGCCGCGGACTCTAACCACTCGGCTAAGGATGGCCCCTTATCGTATCGGCTATTATAAATATATTTTTCAGATTTTTCGTGAACGTAGTTTATAAAGTAGTGCAAATTTGGTACAATAAAGTCACTCAGATATAACGCGATTTGTGCAAAACTGAAAAGAGAAGCTTCTAGGAATATGAAACCATCAACAAACAGGAAGCGAAAAAAATCTCTAAAAACTCAAAACCTTGTCTAGATAAGTAAGAATAAAATGTGTGAAAATCAGATTTTTATCTGCACTAGTCTCGAAATGGCAGTATGGTAAAGTCGTGCCCATACTTTCGGACACCCTCTATTAATCATTATATGAAACATAAACATTTAACAATGCCTTTTATCTCCTGCATATAGGTACTTTATATTGATAAAACTATTGGAGATAAAATTTCGACAAGTTTGGGCATTATGGACGTATAGGTGCTCCGGTATTCATTTACGGAAATCAAATTCATATTTTTAAGAATTAATAATCAATCTATAGTTGCATATAAATGCAAGTTTAAAGGAAATTGCAGAATCTCCAGAATTCAAATCAGAATCCTTTTCAGATTCTCATCGGAATTCTTTCAGTATTTTTACCTTTTTTTATTCACAGTAACTTTTGAGAGTTTTGATATTTTTGCTCCATTTTGTCACAAACATTCTTTGTTGATGTTGTTCATTGGTCGTCTAATTCCGGAGATAATCCAAATGACACATTGAACCAAGTGGGGAGCCATATCCTATTCTTGGCACTTTTTGAATCCCTTCGACAGTGGGGTTTTTAAAAGCTACTGAGCTCATATTTGGCCACAACATGCGTCGTATTGAAGCGCTCCTTATTATAAGGTTTCAGTCGATGTGTCTGAGAAAAACCCCCCATACCAAAATGAATCATGGAAGTGCATGTTACTTTTTTTTCTCATATTTTGTTTCTAAAGAGAACAGGGGAAAGGCACCCAGTACCGGATACCTAAGCCGCTAAATTCACAATTCAAAAACTATTGAGTTTAAACGGTCTCAGTGCCCATGTAAGATAAATATTATCGTTTTTGTAGCGTGCAAAAAAAAACTTTGAAAATATAAACATGAATTTTCACAATGCACCGGACACGAACTGTAAATGCCTCGAATTCTGTGAATTTGCACATCAATTAGAGTTTTCAAAATGGGATGATAAGCTTCTACTTGCATTACAGTACTACCGTGTTTGGAATATTTCTCAAAATTTCTCCATAGTAATTTCCATATGAACCTACATTGTCATTGGGCCACCTTTAAATCACCACCTAGAGAGCTGAAAATTTCACAGAACACTATTTTATGGTAAGGGTGGTAAGGAGCATATGGGAGATAGGATTTTCGAACATTTTTAAAATTTGAGTCGCCCTTATCTGCATACCATGATATACCGTCGTTGGGGGTGACAATGGGTCAAAAAGGGATATGTGCGATTTATTTTTTGAATAACTATCGCAATTTAACTCCAATAAACTTCAAATTTGGTGTGTATGTACTTTGATGGTACATTAACAACTGTTCAAAAAATTAAAGACAAATATTTATTCACAGCGGCACCACAAGTGAATGAAAAATGACCCAATCTCACCCCATAGAGGGGGTGACATTGGGTCACTGTAATTGAAATATCTGGTTTTTGAGAATATGATTTCAAAACCATTCACAACTGAAAAATATTGACAAAAAACGATGCAAACAAGACAAAAAGATATCTAAGATGTTTCACAAGTATGATAAACCCACTTAAAAGAAAGATTATGCTGAAAATTGAAGAGCTATGAGAAAAAATATGTAAATCCAACAAAGTTAACATAAATTTTCTTGGTTTTTTTCTCAAATTGTCTTCAAAGTCTCATCCCCATTGCTATAAAGCCCATTCAGTTTCCCCACTTAAAAGAAAGATTATGCTGAAAATTGAAGAGCTATGAGAAAAAATATGTAAATCCAACAAAGTTAACATAAATTTTCTTGGTTTTTTTCTCAAATTGTCTTCAAAGTCTCATCCCCATTGCTATAAAGCCCATTCAGTTTCCCCAAAGGTGTACTGAAACAGTGATTATTTTAAACCTTCGCAAATAAGTAAATTTTGGTGCGACATTCCACGATCAATAAATTTCAGGCAGAAGTTGACGTCATAATCCCCGTATTTCAGCGATCCAACTCATTTGTACTTCCATGAAATGTTTCTATAACATAAAAACACTGATAAATAATCAAATTTAAAAAAAAAACACCCTTTTGATAAAAATTTACGATGTTGCTGCGCACGAAACACAGTTGCTGGTTTGAGAAGTTGTCAAAATGCGTTGTATTGTTATTCAATGCACGGAATACTCAAGTAGACTTGTTTGATGTTTCAAAGATGCTGTATTTAGAAAGAATAAACACATCTTAATGAAAAAAGAGAACACCCGGCACCGTAAAATGTCAAAAAAGTGGACTTGGAATTTCATTTATTATCGTTCTTGCTTGACCCAATCTCACCCCCATTTTCAATGTTTTAGACATCGTACCGAAAAAAATGATTTTTTTGTGGGAAAATCAAACAGATTCCGGAAAATACCTGTGATGTGTAATGAAAAGACTTTCAACATTCTACTAATACAACGATAGAGCTTAGAGTACATGCGTGATACTTTGTACAGGAGAATTTTAATGTTGTAAATTTTATCTAGTTTCAACATGCAAGTTTATTGATGTAGTAAACAAAAACTACTATTTCTAAAAATGTATATTGTTATGAATTATGTGCAATAATATGTTCTCTAACATATGAATTATTAATTTTTGTAATATCAGCGTTATTAGCTGAAATATTTCACAAAACATATTTTTCCGTTTTGACCCAATCTCACCCCCTAGACTCATTGTCACCCCCATCGACGGTATATAATCAATGAAAATATAGTGCATTTTTAGACACTGGTGCAAAAGTTACAAAGATATCATGAAGCAAATCATGCTGTCCGAAACTGGGGGACAGAAGGTGCTAGACCAAAATTGTAGTTTGATCATATTTTATTCTAATATGGAACAAAACACATTCTCACTCTCATATTATGTTGGTTTTCGATTAAGCTTGCAAGATCCAAATTATTTTTCCATATTCAAAGCTATTATTATTTCAGTTCAAATTTCAGGCGATACTGTCAACTTTTTATCTTTTTTTTTTTTGTTTTTTTTTTTTAAAAAAAAAAAAGCTTGCATATTTCATTGATGTGTTGTTCTACGCAAACATAACTCTCCATTATAGCTTTTTTTTCTTCTAATACACCATTTTGATTGAACCATTATTTCCCAATGTTTCTAAGTTGTCCGGTATTGAGTGCTATCCCGTTCTGGGTGATCTCCCTCTATATTGAAAAGAATCAGTTTCGAATATTTCAGTATTGTATATCATATTATAATTTTCAGATTGCTAGAAAGCTACTTAACCGATTTAAATGAATTTTAAAAACAGCTCTTCAGTACCCATATTAGTCTATTTATTAATACTTAAAGCATAACTAAATTGCTTCAATACTCGTGCTGCCACCTATCCGTCACTGTTGTTAGCGCAGTGCCAACTGCCATCCACCAGTAGGTGTAGGTGGAGTACCTGTGAAAAAATATTCAAAAGCGACAGCACCAACACCGTTCACATCACCATGAAAGTTAGAGTCAGTTCAACTTATCGCCCATTCATTTCCTCCTGAACACAGCTAACAGTCACATGTAGCAAGTATTAGTCACTTGTTGAGCGGTTCGGTTCGGTTCAGTTGGCCAGTTCATTCATGTGGGTATCATATGTAGGACAGGGATACGGGTAGCGTTGACCGGCTCAACGAAACAAAACAGAGAAAAAAGCAACAACCGTAATCAAAACTACGCCACACGGAATGAACAATGAATGCGGTGTTTTGGTATGGAGCATTTCTGAGTCATCATTGATTGAATATTTTCGACTGTTGTGTGTATTGTCGATAGCTTGCACGAAAAACGCGAACTCGATTAATTTCTACTGCGGCAGCAATCGAAAAATTGACTGTTTCAACGATGAACGTATACTAAAATTCATAGCTTTATCCGGGTTGAAGAGAATCAATATCAAATTTTACTATTTATATATGACAACGTTTGAAATACAAATGATAATATTTTTTTTTGTTCAAATTAAAAATTTTACCATGATTCCATGTTTTGTTGTTAATAAATTATTCGAAAACTTAAAAGGATGATATTTCTACAACAAAATTTGCTATCATTTCATATTTCGTGTTTGGTGTGATATTGAATCTTATTATTTGATTAATTATTGAGTTAATAACTGGATGTGATTGTAAAATTTGTTCTTATTTTTACATTATTTTGTTATTCATTTCTACACGGGTAACCATATATTCTTAAGTGTCAAGAAAAATAGAGATTCCTGGCTAACTTCAGGGAATACTTCATAGACGATTCTTCGACATTTCCCCGAATGCAATTTCCTCGAATGACGTTTTCCCGAATTAAATATTTCCTCGTTTGTACCGTTTCCCCGAAAAATCGTAATGTAATTTACATACCGTAAAACGGGGTAACTTTGATAATGCGGGTAACTTTAATAGTGCGTAACCCACCACATACTAAACGAAATATCATAATTTCTGTTAATCAGTTAAGCAAAACGAATGGAAAACTAAAAAATATTAGTATGCCACTTCATGTAATAGCGGTTTTCATTTAAATCAAGAACATTTTAGGCTTTTTACACGAATTTAAAAAAAAATACAAAATTTTAGCATTTTTGAAACGTTTACAAACAATCTGTTCTACGATCACTATTTGATGTAGTTTTGAATAGTTGGCCACTTATCTTTGACAGCCTAGTTATAATAGAACTTGAATACGGTCTCAAATCTCTTAGCGAAAAGCATTTTCACAAACTGGGACCATTTTTGTAATCTAAGTCAGAAATTTCCATATAACGTTAAACGCCTAGAGGTATGCAATCCCGAGGAGGGAAGAATAACTCGCCAATAACTTATGCATACCATAAGTTGGTATCATACCACAATTAGGTATTGTTCAGTTATCAATACCTCATTTTGGTATTATAATGGTATTTGAAAAAAATGTTTAAAATTATTAAAAATACTTCATTTTGGTATTCGACAGCTATTGAGGACTGCTGGAGGTATTGAACTGGTATTGAAAAATTTCACTTCTATATGAAAATCCATCAAGTATTATTTAGGTATTACAATACCTGATCTAGTTATCAGTTTGGTATTTGAAGAATATGCAGAAGGTATTATTTGAGGTATTTTACCTCTTATGCAGGGCTTAATCATACCTCATTTAGGTTGTAAGTATTAGAAATTATCTGGTATGGAATACCTCAATTTGGTATTCAGTAGTTATTTTCTTCTGCTCGGGATGCCCTACAAATGTTCGTTATTCATTCAATTTTGTTCGAATCATACTCCATTATCAAAGTTACCCCAAAACAGAAAACCAACTTTCGATTATATGAAAAATTATATATCCATTCAAAATAAATCTTTTGTCAATTTATCGACTGTAATCGATAGCTAGGATGCCAGTACTTGTTTTAAAAATATAAATTGTAAATCTTTGAAACAGCATGCAAAAATATTCAAGTTTTCTTCGACAAAACTATCAAAGTTACCCCGTTTTACGCTACTGAAAACTATTCATGATCTTGCTGCCAAAAAGTATTTAACGTGCTAGCTCATGTAAGACTAGATGCAAATTGAATAGTTTGTTATAAAATCCATGTGTTTAAGGTATCAGATGTTCATAATGATGTGCCACGTGCATTTGACTCAACACAACTTAGATTTTTTTTTGTTATAGCCTGATGAAAAAAAGTGAGCACATGATAGGCACGCCATACAAAATTAACAAGGCAGTCTCTTTACTAGTCTAAACCTCAAATTTGATTGTATACATTCCTGTCGTAGCATATTCCATCCGGACCATTAGATCTCTTTTTTTCTCAAATTTGTTCGTGGTGGATAGGAATGACGTCGCCAAGTAGCTGTCAGATTTTGAAATAAATGACCTTCTTAAGGTGAAAATGAATCGAAGCCAAATCTCAAATTTTCAAGTGCACAAATCTGGAGAACCAAACATCCGTTTAAGCTGAAAACTTAATCGATTGGTCCCTAGCTGGCGGTGAATCAATCATAACTCAAGAACGAAACATCCAAGAAACAAAGTTTTTTTAATGAAAATAATGCAAATTTTCTCAGGAATAAAAAAAATATTACCTGGAAAAAGTTTTCCACAAAATTTTCCACCGTTGAGAAAATTCGTTAAGAAAGGCCGGAAAAACTATGCTCCTACTCGTGGAAAATTTTCAAAAAAATATTTTGGGAAGATAATTTCATAAGCTTTAATCGCTGACATTTTTGAAATGTACTTTTTTTCGTTTTTGAATTATGGCCAATTTTGTAAAAAATGTGCAAATGTGCCATTTTGAGCCTATTCTTTGAAAAATCCTAACTCAAGGAAGAAGCATCGTAGAAACAAAGTTTTTTTTTATGAAAATGAAAGCAAATTTTCTCAGGAATAAAAAAAATATATTAACTAGAAACAGTTTTCCACAAAATTTTCCACCGTTGAACAAATTCGTAAAGAAAAGCCGGAAAAACTATGTTCCAATTAGTGGAAAACTTTCAAAAATATATTTTTGAGAAGGTCATTTCATAAGCTTTAATCGCTGAAATATTTGAAATCTACTTTTTTTCGTTTTTGAGTTATGGCCAATTTTGTGGAAAATGACCATACAAGCCATTTCTTTGAAAACCCATATATCAATCGAAGCATCGGAAAAACAAAGATTTTTTATCAAAGCAATTGCAAATTTTCTAAAACATCTGAAAAAAGATATGGGATTGGTTTTAATTAAGTATAAGTCGGAATGGATGATATTTTTCATGATAAATTACACCGTTAAGAAAAACTGAAAAAAAAACTGTTTCTGCCTGAATTTTTCATTTTTAATTTTATTTATTCAACCGGGAAGATTGTTTTTGGTTGCTAACACGAGAAGATTTTCGTTTCTTTTTATTATTAAGAACAAAGCATGCTGTATTTTCTTGGTTTTCATGTGCATCTGAGAATTCACTAGCAAAAATGCTTCGTTCGTATTTTGGTATAAATGAATGAAGGGGAAAGTTAACTGTAGTTCAGAGGTTGTGTAAAATGACCGTTTTTGTGTGAAACTCGTAAATGAACTTTAAATGTGAAGATGCCTGGAAGCCAGACCTTGAATTTTCCAGAGCACAAATCTATAGAGAACCAGACAACTGTTTGGGCTGAAAATTTGATCGTTTGGTCACCATCAACAAGTGACCAATCAATCAAAATTTCAGAACAATCAGTTGTCTAGTCAGTGGTCTGACAAAAATCCTGGCTACGTTGATTATCTCACAGTGTGCTCAAAAATAGCTAGACGAAAAATGTGTTACCGTGATGCATCAATACCCGGACACTTAGGCAGCGACATATGTTTAAATACCATTTTCACTATGTATTATGGGTAAACAATTAAAGTTCTATTACTTAATGAATAGCTTTATAGCAAATATTTATGGGAGTGATACATTTTCCTTTAAAAATAACGATTACATAATGAAAATCGGTAGAATAATGAAGCAAATCTTGTCCTTAAATCCGGACACCTGCAGCAAGTGTTGTCTTAAAATCCGGACACTTTTGAATCGAAATCCGGACAATTGTTTCGCTTTTAAATTATTTGTGCAAAAATCACTAAAATTATGTTAGATTTCAATTACACACCATGTATCTTACAATTTGAAGTATTTATGCGACTCACAGTGCTTCAAATGCAGGAATGATGAGTGAAATTTGTATTTGAATTCCCTGCACTGCACTTCCTTATAGTTCAACGGTAGTAATAAAAAATCACACAGTTTTACTCCATACCGTGATGCATCATTACCCGGACACTTAAGCAACACCAAAAGTTCAATCGCTACTTTAAATACGTTTCTGCCAGATCTAGTATAAGTGTTACTATTATTCACATAGATACACGTCTAAACTTTGAATCATGGACAAAAAATATAATTAAAAATGCAAGTTAAACACGAAAAACGTTAAATTAATGAAGCATGTCGTGTTCTTAAATCCGGACACATGCACCGAAATGCCGGACGCTTTTGAATCGAAATCCGGACAGAAGCGTTTGGGTAGACAATGCATGTGAAAAACTAATTAAAGACACATAACTTAAACCTACAATCTTCAATATAATAGAATTTGATGTATTCGTATGCTTAAACATACATGGAAGGCCAAAACGTTGAGTAAAATTACTATTGTTTTACCTGCACTCCATGCCAACAGCCTGCATTTTGGGTTCACTGAAATGATCCTCAATATTTATACTTTTCCTGCGTAAATCTTTTGTCTGGTAATTAGTTACACTTTTTGTTCTGTTATTATACAGTTTTGTTTCAAGTTACATTAAAATGTTTTCCAAAAGCTCGATAAATATAAGGTTTTTACGAAACGTCCGGGTTTATGATCACTGGCCTATAAATCCGGACAGGGTTCGAGGCAGCCTATTTTCACATCACAAATGCTTTTTTGCACAAATGTTCCCACTTTTTCGTGCACTACACATTAAAACTATCATTCCGAACACTTTTCAGACACGGAAAATATTAAAATTGTATTATAAATTAGCTTCAACGTCAGTCGAGAGTAGCTGACGTTCTTGTCGAAAACTCTTCACTAATGGATTCGATGCTCTGGAGAAACGATGTTCAACTGGTGCTGCTTGTTTGTTTTTATGTTTTATATTTAATTGCAAAGGATTACTAGATGGAACAATGAATTAAAATGAAGAGCAATATTGAAAGCTATGAATGTAAATTACAAGCCTACATTTATTGTTTGATTTCATATTTAATTTGATAAATACAATCAGAGTGTCCGGATATTGGTACCGTCCGGATTTTGATTCACCACGGTAATTCGTTTCATTTTCATTCATGTTGCGTTCTGTAGTTGCTTTACTAGTTTTCCTTCACTATCACATTTGAAATATTTGTCCACTTCAATTTAACGAGGAGATATAATGTAATGTCCGGATTTGAAACATTTGGTTATAATCCCGGACACCCTCTTTTCACACCCCGCAGTACACATTTCCACCATATTCCATGACTGTAATGTTATTAAATAGAAAAAACTATCGTTTTATTTCTATTTGAGTTGAAATCACTTCACTATTAACGAAAAAACACATATTTTTCACGGATAAACACTCGACGTGCGTTTGTCAACACTACTACCGAATGAAATTGCGCTGCGAAGAAATGACGTCCAGCCAGAGCAGCGTAACTTGTTTTCATTTGATTAATTATTTGGCAATGGTTGCTAGATTAGAATAAACAGTAAAATGATCAGAAGTATCATAAACAGTTGATGTGATTAGAAATTGGCAGAACAACATTTAATTTTTCCTTTAATTAATAAACATTGTCAGAGTGTCCGGATATTGATTCATCACGGTATGCGTAAAGACGTACATAAATGTTGTGATCACTCAACATTGCGTCTCGTAAAGTTGTACGGAAGGCAGATAGGCAGAATCCGTCATCTATTAGTGAATCTTCAAGAGCAGTTTTTTCGTTCGAAATCGTTGAAATAACATGAAGATCTGTTCACTGTATTCTCTGCTGCAACCGAAACACTGTGAACACATTTTCGTGGAATGAATTTCAGTATTGAACAGTTAAACTGCTGTTAAAGTTACGATGATTACGATGGCGGATTCTTGAATGTTAACAGCAGTAGCAGTTCTATTTCGGAAAAAAAAATGTTTCTTGGCTTCCATCTGCTACATCGTCGGTGCATTGCCCATGAATGTATAGCAGGTTTCGAATTCTAATTCATAAAAAGAAACCTACCTGCATCGCCGACCCACAGTCCGGCCATGAATGAATTCGTGCAATTTAAGCCGATCCCACTTGTGTTGGTGCGGGTAGTTCAGCCAGGTCCCCGTTCCGTTTAGCCAGTTTCTATAGTAATGACTTAAGACTGACTGGCTGACTGACTGCACGAACGGCGGCGGTGGTGATTAACAAATAAACATTCCGTCGTCTGAGCCAGCCATATTCATTTCGGGCGTAGTCAAAAGTTGATCAAACAAGTGCATTGCGGATTTTAGTCACGGAAAATGGCTCAAATTTAAATTCGTTTCTTGATAAAACTAGTGTATATTGATAGTTTAAGGCACCGCGAGTGTTTTAAGGCACAGAAGATGTCGATTCTGTGGCGCTGCGGGGCGCTAATAGCGTTGGGAATTTTTGTGGGTGTGTTAGCCCAGTACGAGTGGCAACCGAGAGATGCGTTCGATGAAATTAAGGTGAAGTTTGATCGAGCCACGGGAGATAACTGCCCGATTCTGCATGTTAGCGATCTGTTCCTACCGGAGGAGACCGTTTCGCATCTACCGGATATCAAAGAGTTCGATCAGAATCCAATCTTCCCCAATCGAACGGCTCTCCTGTTGCTGCACAACATGGCGCTGACGAGGGGGTTCTTCTGGAGTTACATTCTTCAGAGCCGTTTCATTCGACCTGCCATCAACGATACGTACGATCCGGGCATGATGTACTATTTCTTATCTACCGTGGCGGACGTTTCGGCTAATCCATCGATCAACGCCTCGGCTGTGTACTTTTCGCCGAACACTTCATTCTCGTCGTCTTATCGAGGTTTCTTCAATAAAACGTTCCCCCGCTTCGCCCCCCGCACCTATCGTCTGGACGACTTTAACGATCCTATTCATCTGCACAAGATCTCCACAATGAACACGTTTGATGTGCGAGACTTGGGCGCCTTTTCGCCGGACTCCATATCGCACGATTACAGCACCGATTTCTACAAGATCAACGAATGGTACAAAGCGTGGCTTCCGGATATTGTGGAGAACCGTCACGACACGAAGACGACTTATCAGGTGGAAATCCGATATGCCAACAATACCAATGAGACGTTTACTTTCCATGGACCGCCAGGGGCAGATGAAGATCCCGGTCCGGTTCGGTTCACCCGGCCGTACTTTGACTGTGGACGGTCCAACAAGTGGTTGGTGTCCGCTGTGGTTCCCATTGCTGATATTTATCCGCGACACACGCAGTTCCGGCACATTGAATATCCCAAGTAAGTTGAGTTTTGGATGATTTGATTATGTCATTAATAAACACTTTATTTACACTTTCAAACTCACTGAGTGTGACAAGTTCTAATAACCTTACATTTATATTTATAAACATGCATTTCCCCGCATGATGGCGCTAGCTCTGAAAACATTGTTTTTTGATTTCCCTAAGCGACTATATCGTTCTGCAACTAGATCTTAGGATCTTCTATATTCTGATGAACTGATATTGATAAATATTGATGTTTCGGCAAAGTTGTTCATTGATCTAAAGTCTAAACAATGCATGTTTGCTTAGTTCAACAGCTTCAACAGTTCAACAGCTAGGAGGCGACAGTGAGCTACAAATGTTTCAAACTCGTATAACGCATGATTCAGAACAGCTAGAAAGTTGATGCTTTCGCCATAGTTATTTGCAGGGATGGGAAATGTACTGTAGCAAACATTTACCACCTCGACATTCACATTTTTCTACACGACCATCAAAATCCAAAGCAAACCATGACAGTTCAAAACAAAAAAATGTCACGGCTCTTCAAAACTGTAATCTTCTTCTTCCCAACGTTTTTCAAACCCGAATGCGAAATGACTCAAGCACAGTGGTGACGCGATTTTTGCGGTTTTCGGGGTTTTGCATTTTTGCTCGATAAAGGCAGCATTAAATTGAATTTGTTTATATGTATCGCAACGGAATGATTGTGCTCTTGCTATTAGCGCTAATAGATTTCAATTAGTTTAAAACACAAGCGAAATATTAGCGATTGAATTATTTAACATTTTTTCCAATCATTCACCTCGAGATGGCTGCCCGAAAACGGTCATAGAGGAGAGACAAAAACAGTCAAGCAGTGTGTGAACCGTTGGCAGCGAAACACCTGATGGTATTGATGCTGCTGCTGCTTTGTGTTTTGGTTGACTGGCAGAATCGATGAACTGTGGTAAATAGTGGTCACAGTTCCCAAGCCTGGTTATTTGATAGGCTTAGGACTATGTGCTGCATGCTTCATTAGCTCAATATTCTACCACTATGAGGCACTTATGAGCATGCATAGAAAATCAAAAGTTTAAATATTGGCCGATGCAGTTTCCATTGCCGATAGAAGGTTGTTGTTTTTGGTAAAGTTGTATGTTAGATCAAGCGCTTTACGCTTGCCTTACAAGTTCAAAATTGTGCCGCTAGGAGGCGCAAGTTATTATGAAATATTTTCAATTCATATCTCATGAAGCAGAACAGCTATTACGCCAATATTTTCATCAAAGTTGTTCGTTAAGTTCAGGATTACGTGCTGTGTACTCGGTTACCACGATATTCTGAGAGGTGCATATCGAAATGCTGAATTTAGTTGTAGGTATTTTCGACAAAATTATTCGTTGCGTCTGAGGTTATCTGGTTCATGTTTGAATAGGTTTGCATTTTGACCCAAAGATGAGAACGTTATATGTTAAGTAATATACAGTGGCCATCCGATTTTGGAAACATTCAGTTTAATTCGATACTGACTAACGAAAGTACAACTTTTTCGAAAGCACCATTCATGAAGATTGAATTAAAATATCAGATGCTCATGGGACTATTCCGAAGTAATAAGCATTTTTGTTGGCTTAAGGTGAAGATGAATCGAAGCAAAACCTAAAATTTTCAAAAGCACGAATCTGGAGAAAAAAAACATCCGTTTTTTTTAAGACTAAATCGATTGGTCACTGGCTGGAGGTGACCAATCGATCAAGTTTTCTGCTCAAACGAATGTTCAGTTCTGCACATTTTTGCTTTTGAAAATTTGAGTTTTGGCTTCGATTCATCTTCACCTTAACAAACAACTTTACTGAAAATACAAGCCTGCTATTTGATCTGCATCCTGAGATACATAGGTTTTGAATTTTATTGTTCGCCAGCACCGCCTAGTGGCAGTTTGTTGAGTGAGGTAGGCATATATCGTGTTGCCCTTGATTCAATGATCAACTTCACTGAAGTAATTATTTTTCTAAATCTTAAGCATCTTGAGGTACAGAACGTCATAAATCATAACTATTATATAGGCTCCACATAGTCATATTTTCTGAACTATCGTCGTCATGCCGTGAAATTTCCAACTTAAAAATTTCCATACTAGCCCTTTTCCTGCTGCATATCTTTACCTAATAAAGTATAATTATATAAAAAAAAAACTGTTTCTGATTTATAAACGTCCAAAGTTGCTGATATATTAGGACTTTTTTTTCAAAATTACCTTTCTTCTATTTTCTGTTCAAATTCCGCGAAATTATTGCCATTTAAATTGTTATAACTCCAAGACAAAGACAACGTACTTTCTTTAACAAAATCGCTCTGGAAATCTATTTTCCAAGATATTCGAAAACAAAAAAAAACATGCGCAAATCTAAAAACTCTTCACTACGCGCCAACGAGTGAATATAATTTACAAAACAGTTCTTGAAAGCAGTGTTGGGAATGGTAATAGTAGTAGGCTTGAATTTCCGCGAAAATCACGTGGCTCTCCCAGTACAGTAGTTCAAAAACGTGAATCTCATCAAGTAGCCTATGTTGGGTGCACGAATTTTCTAAATCATGAGTGTCATTGAAGGCTCTAAATGAGGGAAATGCAGCGGGAAATAGAACATTTTTCTACAGTAGTTTTGGGTTGCCCTTAGCAACGGGTGTTTTGCTATTTTCAAGGCATTTTGCCTACAGCAGCGATGGGCGTGAGTTTCACTGGCTTCGCTGACTGTGATTAGTTTTGCTTGGCTACTGTAGAGTGAATTTCAGATTTTTTCCCAACCCTGCTTGAAAGTACTCTGTCATATTGACTCCAGAACACAGTCAAATGGTTAATGAAGGAAAAAGTACAGAGGTTGTACCTCTTCATTGATGCTGAGCATGAGCTGATAATCTAAAGAGATTTAGTTTCATACACAATATTGCATTTAGAAAACCGATCAGCAACTAATACAAACAAACAAAATACAAAATGGAATTAGAACTACTACATTTTTATAGGTTTTCTCAGAGACTCCGTCCAGACACTTCTAAGCATTTCCATTAATGTTGTTGGGAATTCATGGGATCGCCAGGACTGGCCAAGTATCTGTTCATAATTCTAAAAAAAATCTAAGCATCAATAATTGATCCAGATATTTATCCAAGGTTTGCTTCTGCTAATACTTCAAATTTTCTTCATGAATTCAACAACATAAGTACTCCGTCCTTCAGGAATCAATGATTCCGATGTAAGCCAATCATGTTTTACCAAGTTTGTTCAATAATTCAACCAAATGCTTCTAATTTACTATTTTTGTTCAAAATTTTTCATCAGGATGATGACCAGGATTTAAACCAGGAATGTTACTTAGATTGCCTCCAAACTTTACTTCAGAAATTTCTCTAGAGTTTCCTTTAGGGATTCTATCAGTTGTTCCTCCATAAGCAAGGATTCATGAGTATAGAAAGTAGCACCATTCGTTGAAAATGCTTCATCGAAAAATGTTAATTTAAACTTTTACGAGGAGGGCCACTCCGGTAATATTACTTCACTGATCAATGTTACCCCATAGTTCGGTACACATTGAAGGATTAACAGCTAAATAAGTTATCAGCTGGATATTGATTATCTTATCTATTTGTAATTTATTTTGAAAATGGTGTCCATTTGAGGGAATTCTATTGGAATAAAGGTAAAAATGTATATATAATGAAAAATACCTAACAGTGCATTTATACTGTCAAACTTACTTGAATCGGTATTTAAAGTTTCTACACATGCAAATGACTAATTGATAAACGGATTATTGTTTAAAAGCTTCCTGAGGGGACCATCAAATTGTTCAAGAAGTATTGCCTTTTATATGGTTTCATGAGTTGATTCAAGGAGAAATTTAAATAGAACTATAAGTTCATAAGTAGATGGAAAACCGAATTTAGTACTATACCATTTAATTCCACTAGAGTTTGTATTCTTCGACAGATACGCGTATTTCGAACCCAACTGTAAGGCCGTATTTAGTGTCGTGTGCTAAACTCGACTTAAAATAATGTATCTTCTGGGAGATTTGATGGACATCAATTCGAGAAAAGGAATTTTAAAATAATAATACATTATGAAGTAAGTTTCAGATCCAGAAGATTGAAACTTAAAACTATTATCAATATGTTATGAAAAACAAAATATCTTTACGATCAGATTTTTAAATCACTTTCTGGTTATGTATACTGGCGTTCTGTAAAGACTCCCAAATAACTAACGCTATTTAAATTTATCAATTTAGAGTTAATTCTAAACCACTTCTCTTTTGTCCCTCCTTCCAGATACACCGCAGTCTCCGTCATAGAAATGGACTTTGAGCGTATAGACATAAATCAATGTCCCAAGGGTGAAGGTAACAAAGGCAAAAATAAGTTCGCCGATACGGCCCGATGTAAAAAAGAAACCACCGAGTGTGAACCTTTGGACGGGTGGGGATTCCGTCGGGGTGGCTATCAATGTCGCTGTAGACCTGGGTTCCGGTTACCTTCGGTGGTGCGTCGACCCTTCCTGGGAGAGATCCTGGAACGGGCAAGTGACGAGCAGTACTATAATGGGTTCGACTGTAAGCGCATTGGGTGGATTCACAAGACTCCGATCGATTGGTATCGACTGCCGCAGTACACGAGAGAGAAGTATTTGAACCATTACTATGAGTACAAGAATTACACGAAGGGTGCGACCTCGCTGCACTCCGAAAAGGTCAACGTGAATGAGGTGCTGAACTTCATTCTCGGAGTGACGGAAAATACCTGCAAGAACTTCCACTCGCAGGATTTGGTGCTGAATGGGGACGTGGCTTTCGGAGCGAAGACTCAGTTTGCGAACGAAGCCAAGATGGCGCTACGATTGGCGAACTTCATCAGTGCGTTCCTTCAGATATCCGACCCGTTGGAGGTGTACTCCGGCAAGCGGGTGGCTGATAAACCGTTGACCGAGGATCAGATGATGGGTGAAACGCTGTCGTTGGTGATGGGTAACTCGAGGATCTGGACGGCGGCGACCTATTGGGATAGAAGCAAGTTCACCAACCGAACGCTGTTCGCTCCGTTCGCGTACAAGACTCAGAAGAACTCGAGAAAGTTCAAGTTGGAGGACGTGGCCAGGATCAACAAGACCGGTGAGGACTACACTGAGTTACCCTACTTCAAACTGCTCAAGCAGAGGTGGGCAGCCAATTTCGATTCCCTGGAGAAGTACTACATGAAGATGCGCATCCGTCACAACGAGACCGGGGAGCATTCGCAGAAGTACGAGCACTATCCAAATTTCTACCACGCGGCCACGATGGACCACGGTTTCTGGACGGCTCCCAAGTTCGAGTGCAAGGGTTACGTGAAGAAGTGGCTCATAACCTACGCAGCACCCTTCTTCGGGTTCGACAGTCTGAAGGTGAAACTCGAGTTCAAGTAAGTATGATGATGGGAGCCAATCGTATGTATGAACGCACACGGTTGGCGGTTGCATTTCCTTTCCATTACATTTGCAATTGCGTCTCTCGTCCACCCGAGAAATTGGAAACCCGTTTGATTGAATGCACTTTTTTCTCACCTCTTCTTTTCCCTTGCGTCCGGCGCGCGATTATTGCGAAAAAAAATCAAAACAGGGGGATCGTTGCAGTCTCGATGAATATGCTACAGCTGGATATCAACCAGTGTCCGGATGATTATTACGTACCCAATGCATTCAAGAATACCCACAAATGCGACGAGAAGACTTCATACGTGAGTATACCGAGTTGTTTTCATTGCATTTCCAGTGCACTCCGGTTGGCGGTGGTCGTTCGTTAAAGCGGACGTAAGGGTATGCGATATGGATATTTTCCATGGCTTTACGAAGCGAAACGTTACACGGGTATTCTGCGATTGAAAAATAAAAAAAAAGCCAATTTTGATTTGTTCAGCGGAATTTGTTTTCTAATATTTTTGTTTTAACTTTTTTAACTTTTTAGATGTTTCATTCGTATAACCTTTATTGTTCATGAATGGATTATTTCACAGCGTATAAGAAAATAGTTGATTTTTTTCTTAAATAATTTCAAAAGTATAAACGGTTTTACTAAGGGGATGTAACTGATTGAAAATTTTAGAAAAAAAAATGTCTCGAAATATTAACGATCCATACGAAAAGTGTCCTAGCAGCTTTTTTTATTTCATAAAAACTTTCAATTTTACTGAAGACTATTTATTTCTTGGATTTCTTGGAATAATGTTGGAGAATTTACGTATTCTCGGCAGTTTGAGCCAACGACGCGTTTTTTTTTTGCAATTTTCTCGGATATCAGCAAACAAATTACGTGTTTGCTTGTGTAGATTTATGCGTTGCTCAATCCTCTATCAATTCACACGGACAGATTTGTTAAACACTTTTTGGAAACGTTTTTACAACGCTTCGAACATCTCTTGCCAGTGTGCCTATTATCGGCAGCCTCGTCTTCTTCGGCAGCTTTCCCATAAGTACAGCAGGCGAATCTCTTCGGCAACTCCAAATCAGCCGCATTTTGAGGCGTATTCATTTGAATTGATGACATCTGTAGCGAAATTGTTTGTTCGGTCTCGGAAATCTCGTCAGTGGAAAGCTGACATAGCAAAGAATCATCTGTATGTGTTCATTATTGTGTTTTAAAAGAAAAATACTGCGTATTTGGCGTTTGAAAGTTGATTGCCGATAACAATCGAATGGTGCCGAGACCGTAAATTACTCTACGACATGATAATTAGACGTTTAATAAATTTGTCCTTCCACTATCGCAACTCAACCTATCAAAAGGCTTTTCAATTCCGATAGGTTATGGGTCCATGTTAGGGGCGGCTGATCATCGTCCGAGTGTAAGAGAAGAACTCCAAGCTAAACTGCGCACTATGGTATTCCGAACATTTAGGGGGAATGGTCCTCCGGAAATCTAGGGTATTGGTGCCAGGCCCTGCTAGCCAGTCGTAAAAAAATCAAGCAACGAGAGAATACGAACCAGGACAATCGGCGAAGACCTCAGCGACGTGAAGGGAATAGCGGTTGGAAGCTCGGTACGTGGAACTGTAAATCTCTCAACTTCATTGGGAGCACACGCATATTCGACGACGTGCTGAAGGACCGTGGATTCAACATCGTAGCGTTGCAGGAAGTTTGTTGGAAGGGATCAAGGGTGCGAACGTTTGGAGGTAACCATACCATTTACCAGAGCTACGGCCACACACACGAGATGGGAACAGCTTTTATAGTGATGGGTGATAAGCAGAGGCTCGTGATCAGGTGGTGACCGATCAATGAGAGAATGTGCTAGTTGAGGCCCAAATGCCGGTTTTTCAACTTCAGCATAATAAACGTGCACAGCCCTCACTCCGGAAGCACTGATGATGATAAAAACGCTTTTTACGCGCAGCTCGAGCGCGAGTACGACAGCTGCCCAAGCCACGACGTCAAAATTATCATAGGAGATCTTAACGCTCAGGTTGACCAGGAGGAGGAATTCAGACCGACGATTGGAAACTTCAGCGCCCATCGGCTGACGAACGAAAACGGCCTACGAATAAATAGATTTCGCCGCCTCCAAGAATATGGCCATTCGTAGCACCTACTCCCAGCACAGCCTTCCATACCGATACACCTGGATATCACCACAGCAGACAGAATCACAAATCGACCTCGTTCTAATTGATGGACGGCACTTCTCCGACATTATCGACGTCAGGACCTATCGTGGCGCTAACATCGACTTTGACCACTATCTGGTGATGGTTAAACTGCGCCAGAAACTCTCCGTCGTTGACAACGTACGGTACCGACGGCCGCCCCGATATGACCTAGAACGGCTTGAGCGAACGGATGTCGCAACTGCGTACGCGCAGCACCTCGAGGCTGCATTACCGGAAGCGGGTGAGCTGTATAAGGGCCCTCTTGAGGACTGCTGGAGAACAGTGAAGGCAGTCATCAACAATGCAGCTGAGAGCAACGTCGGGTACGTGGGATGGAGTCGACGAAATGATTGGTTCGACGAGGAATGTAGGCAGATTCTGGAGGAAAAGAACGCAGCGTGGGTGGTCATGCTGCAGCAAAGGACCCGGCACAACGCGGAGCGTTATAGACAGAAACGGCAACAGCAGACCCGCTTCTTTCGGGAGAAAAAACGCCGCCTGGAGGAGACGTAGTGTGAAGAGATGGAACAGTTGTGCCGGTCTCAAGAAACACGTAAGTTCTATCAGAAGCCGCGAGCCGAGATGTGCAGGGATAAGGATTTTGACGGACGAACGTGAGGTGATCGAAAGGTGGAAGCAACTTTTCGACGAACACCTGAATGGCACTGATAACACAGGCAATGAAGGACGGGATAACAAAGGAAATGCCTTCGTCAGTACTAGTTCCCACTTTGAGGGAGGTTAAGGATGCCATTCACCAGCTCAAGAACAGTAAAGGTAAGGATGGTATCGGAGCTGAACTCATAAAGATGGGCCCGCAGAGGCTGGCCAATTATCTGCATCGGTTGATAGGCACAACTCGGGAAGCAGAACAGCTACCGGAGGCGTGGAAGGAAGGAGTAATATACCCCATCTACAAGAAAGGCGACATGTTAGATTGTGAGAACTTGCGAGCGATCACCATTCGGCCTACAAAGTGTTATCCCAGATCATCTTCCGTCGTCTGTCACTTGTAGTTAACGAGTTCATGGGAAGTTATCAAGACGACCGATCGACAACGAACCAAATCTTTACTGTGCGGTAAATCCTCCAAAAATGACGCATCACCTTTTCATCGATTTCAAGGCGGCATACGATAGTATCGACCGCGTAGAGCTATGGAAAATCATGGACGAGAACAGCTTTCCCTGGAAGCTCATGAGACTGATAAGAACGCCGATGGAAGATGTGCAAAATTGTGTGAACGTTTCAGGCGAACACTCCAGTTCGTTTGGATCCCGCCGGGGACTATGACAAGGTGCCTGTTGTTCAATATTGCGCTAGAAGATGTTATGCGGAGAGGCGGGCTGAACAGCAGGGGTATGATTTCTTCGAGATTCAGTCAATTTGTTTGCTTCGCGGGTGATATGGACATTGTCGGCCGAACATTTGAAAAGGTGGCAGACCTGTACATACGCCTGAAACGCGAGGCAGCAAAGGTTGGACTGGTGGTGAATGCGGCCAAGACAAAGTTCATGTTAGCTGGTGGGGCCGAGCGCGACAGGGCTCGCCTAGGAAGCAGGGTTACGATAGATAGGAATACGTTCGAGGTGGTCGACGAGTTCCTCTACCTTGGATCCTTGCTGACGGCTGACAATAACGTTAGCCGTGAAATACGGAGGCGCATCATCAGTGGAAGTCGGACCAAATGTACCATGTACAAAACCATGTCATAAGGCCGGTAGTCCTCTAGGGGTATGAAACGTGGACGATGCTCGAGGAGGACTTGCAAGCACTTGGAGTCTTCGAACATCGGGTGCTCAGGACGATCTTCGGTGGTGTGCAGGAAAACGGTGTGTGACGGCGAAGGATGAACCACGAGCTCGTCCAACTCTACGGCGAACCCAGTATCCAGAAGGTGGCCAAATGCTGGAAGGATACGATGGACAGGGCATATTGCAAGAATGCACCCGGCAAATATGGTGTTCGCTTCGAATCCGGTTGGTACAAGAAGGCGTGGAGCGCAGCGAGCTAGGTGGGCGGATCAAGTGCGCATCAATTTGGCATGCGTGTGGCAGAACCGAGGATGGAGAGATGCGGCCACGAACCGAGTATTGTGGCGTGAAATTATTGATTCAGTGATATCCGTTTAGATGTTAACTAAATAAATGGAAAATGCAAAAATGAGGTTATGGGCCCAGCAAAGCCAGAAGATTTTCAAGTAGTTTTACATTAACCGGAGATTTTTTGAAGAAGTAGTGAAGCTCTTGCCAAGATTATGAATCTTGGAGGCGCAGAGGCTGGAAGCGGGACAAGATCGGGATCAAGCGAAGCGGCTTTGGATTGCCGGGTCATGCGGACCGTCGGAAACAATGTGAAGACTTGACGGTGGAACAGCTGAATCGAAGAGAGAACTACGTAACGTGGGCATTCTCGAAGAGAAAGACCCTCATACGGAAAGACATGTGAAGCACGGTGGAGTTTCGTGAAGATGATATCGTGAATGACCCAAGCAATCAAATAGCACTTTAATTCACCGTGAGTGCTGATATAGTGCTATAAAGCAGCCGATATGCTCGACATTAGCCGTATAATACCTCTATAATGCCAAAAAGGTGAATTAGCGGGCTAGTGGTTACTTAAGGAAGGCACGAAGCTGATGGTGTTGTCGACCATCTACCTCAGTGTCGAGAAGATCAACTACAGCCTGGTGATTGACACTGTGGACGCAAAACAGGGTTAGGGAATACGGGTTAGGACGATAGCAATCGATTCAACTGCAATAAACCTAGCCATTACGCTGCGAAGAATCAAGAGAAGCCTATATATTCAAATCACAACAAGGGGCACACAATATGTGCAGTTTTTGCCATTGGTGACGTGCAGTAGGAAGAATGGTATGTGGACTCCGGAGCAACAGCAAGGTGTGTTTGGGAACGAGTTATGAAAGCAAGCGAAACTTGGCGTTTCAAAGTAGGACAGCGAACAACGGACGCATGTGCTCGAAGGCAAAAGGAGCTGTAAATTTGGAGTGCGTTGAAGGTTACTTTGCCGTGCAAGATGTGCTGGAGATTCTTAACTTGGCGGCCAACCTGCTATCCGTGGGTAGGATTTACGAGAAGGGACTGGGTGCTGTTCACCCAGAACGGATGCCAAGTGCTAACGCAAGACGGAGAAGTTGCAACCCACGGGAAGTCAACAGGGTGTACACCGTTATCGACTTGACGATGTGGCACAGTCGAATGTGGCACTTGAACAAGCAAGGTTTGAAGAAGCTCCAACAGTTGGCAGATGGAATCCAATTCAAGTATTCAAATGATTTGGAGTGTGTTGCCTGCATCCAGGGGAAGCACTTACGCGATTCATTTACCTGCAGTAGTAGTCGAGCTGAAGAAACACTAAAGTTGGTGCACACGGACTCATGAGTTTCATCGACGATGCGACAAGAAAGGTGGTGATCTACACGTTGGATCTACAATATTGGACAGAGTACGGAGCATGCTGAACGACGCAAATCTACCCAAAAGATTTTGGACCGAGACAGTCAACACGGTGGTTACCTCATGAACCGCAGTCCAACACGAGTGTTGGAAAGAAATAACTCCTGAGGAAGCATGGACAGGCAAGAAATCGTAACTGGGCCATTTGGAGATGTTTGGAGCAAGGGTGACGGTACACCAACCGAAGCAGAAGGAAGTTAGATGCGAAGTCGATCAAGTGCGTTTTTATGGGATACGCTGAAGGAACGAAGGGCTTCCGGGTGTACGACCCGAAGAGAGATAAGATTATCATCAGCTGGGACGTCATCATTGTCAACGAGGCAAGTATTAGTGTTTTGTTTCGTACAACATCCATACTCGCCGGAAAGGTTCGTAACAGACCAACCCGATTCAAGATATGAGCAATCCAACTTCGTACTGTGAGGTACTGACGCGACCGGACCAGGACCTATGGATAGAAGCTATGCGGTAGGCGACCAAAGCCCACGAGACCAACGGAACGTGGGAGCTTCAAGAGCTACCGAGGCGTCGATTGGCAGGTCGAGCGGTATAAGGCCCGCTTGGTTGTCAAGATATGTTCGCAGAGACCGGGCATCGATTTCAATATCGTTTACGCGGTACCTGATGGCGATGGCGGCCAAGCACGATTTGGAGATCGAACAGATGGACTCCGTAACTGCCTTTCTACAAGGCACATTGGGTGAAGAGAAAATTTACAAGAAGCAGCCGAAGGAATTTACCGTAGATCCAACGAAGGTCTGCAGACTGAAGAAGGCCATGTACCGGTTGAATCAATCATGCCGGGTATGGAACCTGTGGTTGGATGCGGTCGAAAGTGGATGCGTGCCTTTTCTTTAACCCTGAAGGCGAAAAATGCTGTTTTTGACTGTGTACGTGGACAATTTTTTCTGTTCAGCAGCAACAAGAAGCAAAAGATGGCCTTCAAGAAGTTCTTGTGTGAACGATTCCGTATGAGGGACCTTGGCGAGGTGAAGTACTGATTGGGCCTACGAATTATAAGAGATCGAGTTTGAGGTGAGTTGTATCTCGACCAAGAACTATATCGAAGGAATGTTGGAGGGATTCCAAATGGCGAATTGGTACGCCTTGTTCCTTATGATTTTTCCACGCACTTTTCCGATATTCAACAATGTGCTTTTAAGAGGTTCCCCTGAAAATTCACACGGTGATTTCTTCATTTGTTATTTCCATGATTTTGCAATGTTTTCTTCAAGAACTACTTTACCTGTTTTCGCTGAATACCTCCAGGGCTTCCCACGGGATTAAAAGATATTATTCAACCATTTTTCTTGAAGCCTTCTGATCTCATCAGAAGATTTATCGAATAATCTCTTTCAAATTTCAAATGTGAGCTTCGTAGCCGTGCGGTTAGTGTCACCAAGGCATTTAGCCGCATCGTGCTAAGGAGTGTGGGTTCGATTCCCGCCTCAGGCCGAAAAACTTTTCGACAGGAATGTTTTCCGACTGTGCCACTGGGTGTTGCATGTTAGTCCGTTGTCTAGTGTGGTGCTTCCTTCAAAGGGCAAATAGCATTAACGTGTAGTATTTAAAAAATAAAAAAAATGCTTAAAATAATCTTTTGAAGAATTCTGCAAACACTTTAGAAATTCTTCCACTATTTCTCCTGGCAAGACTTCTACTTACGTACTTTCAATTGTAAGTTGTATCATTCAGTTGTTCATTAAGGTGAAGATGAATCGAAGCCAAACTTCAAATTTTCAAGAGCACGGATCTGGAGAAACGAACATCCGTTCAAGTTGAAAACTTAATCGTTTGGTCACTAGCTGGTGGTGACCAATCGATAAGGTTTTCAGCTCAAACGGATGTTTGGTTCTCAAGATCCGTGCTCTCGAAAATTTGAACTTTGGCTTCGATTCATGTTCACCTTAATAATGTGATTTAGAGTTTTCTGGAATTAATGAGAATATCTTCAAGAAATAGTTCAAGAAATTCTAGGAGTCTCACCAAAACTGTCTGCAAGATCATCAAGCATGGATTCTGCAGCGAGTTCACAAAGAGTTTTTCCAACTTTGCCTTCGAGGTTCTTTCTAAAATTTCTCTCTAAATTGATCCTATGTTCAAATGTTCTTTCAATTACTCTTCCTTAAAAACTAAAAAACCTAAACTTAAACATTCCTTAAGTATTTTTTTGAGGGATTCCTTCAGAGAACCGCATTTTCCTCTGGCATGTCGCCATAGTATTTTTTTGAAAAATTCACCAGAGATTAATCCAAGTATTTCCCAGAGATTTGTTTTCTTTCGACAACTCTAGCGATTCTTCCGGGGGTTTAAAAAAACGATAGATTTATAAAAGGATTTTTTTCTCAAAAAATAGAGACATCAGGTTCTGGAGTTCACTTCATTTTTTTTTTCCAGTCGTTAATGTCTGGATTTTTCCATCAATACCATCTATAGTTGTATCAACTTTGCATTTTTGTTTTTCTTCACCAATCACTTTACGAATCATCTATCATATTCAATTTATATCAGATTTCCATATAATTTCTTGAACTGTTTGACGAAATTCCTGGCGATATATAGTACAGAAAAGCTAAGGAAAGATTTGTAGAACTTACTACAAAAATTATTGTTCTTGTTTTTTTTTTTGTTTATAATGGCGTTGAAACGGATGATTTTTTTAAATGTATTTGTACCTGAAGTATCACAAGGTTTTTTTTTTTTTAATTTCTTTATTAGTATCATTCCAAACATTACATTCATTTCTTATATCTAGGTGTTCTGTGTTATTTGACAACACTATCATCCTAATTTGGTAAAACAAATTTAAGATTTTATTAACATATTGTTAACAACATATTACATTTCATTTGCCGTAGCAGTTCAGGTTTTTTACAGGTGAGTTGATTTCACCTGCTTATAAGAGAAAAAAAACGTTTTTAATATACTTAACCTAACTTAACCTAAACATATAACGCATTAATCGTGGCAATAGAAGATTGTAACGATTTTTGCCTGAAATTATTAATGATTGTATTTGACATTTGTTCCAATGTTTCAACATTGGATATTCTATGTAACTCATTGGTACTATACCAGGGAGGAAGCTTCAGAATCATTTTCAAAATTTTATTTTGAATTCTCTGCAGAGCTTTCTTCCTGGTATTACAACAGCTAGTCCATATTGGTACAGCATACAACATGGCTGGCCTGAAAATTTGTTTGAATATCAAAAGCTTGTTCTTAAGACAAAGTTTTGATTTTCTATTAATAAGGGGATAGAGACATTTTACATATTTATTACATTTGGCTTGAATGCCCTCAATGTGATTTTTGAAAGTTAAATTCTTATCTAGCATGAGCCCTAGATACTTAACTTCATCTGACCAATTTATTGGAACCCCTCTCATCGTGACAACATGTCTACTTGAAGGTTTCAAATAAAGAGCTTTTGGTTTATGTGGGAATATTATTAGTTGAGTTTTGGAAGCATTAGGAGAAATCTTCCATTTTTGCAAGTATGAAGAAAAAATATCCAAACTTTTTTGCAATCGACTACAGATGACACGCAGGCTTCGACCTTTGGCGGAGAGGCCTGTGTCATCCGCAAACAAAGATTTTTGACATCCCTGAGGTAGCTCAGGTAAGTCAGATGTGAAAATATTGTATAATATTGGTCCCAAAATGCTGCCTTGAGGAACACCAGCTCTTACAGGAAGTCTTTCAGATCTGGAGTTCTGATAATTAACCTGAAGTGTACGATTTGACAGATAACTTTGAATTATTCTAACAATGTATGTTGGAAAATTAAAGTTTTTTAATTTTACAATCAAACCTTCATGCCAAACACTGTCGAATGCTTTTTCTATGTCTAGAAGAGCAAGACCAGTAGAATAGCCTTCAGATTTGTTGGAACGGATCAAATTTGTTACACGTAAAAGTTGATGAGTGGTCGAATGTCCATGGCGGAATCCGAACTGTTCATTGGCAAAAATTGAATTTTCGTTGATGTGGGCCATCATTCTGTTCAAAATAACCTTTTCAAAAAGTTTACTGATGGAGGAAAGCAAACTGATTGGACGATAGCTAGAAGCTTCTGCAGGATTTTTGTCTGGTTTTAAAATTGGAACAACCTTAGCATTTTTCCATTTGTCAGGAAAATATGCTAATTGAAAACATTTGTTAAATATATCAACTAAAAATGATAAGCTACTTTCTGGAAGTTTCTTGATGAGGATGTAGAAAATTCCATCATCGCCAGGAGCTTTCATGTTTTTGAATTTTTTAATAATAGTTCTCACTTCTTCCAAATCAGTCTCCCAGACATTTTCGAAAACGTTTTCTTGATTGAGAATATTTTCGAACTCCTGAGTAACTTCATTTTCAATTGGACTAGTAAGTCCTAAATTAAAATTGTGCGCACTTTCAAACTGCATAGCAAGTTTTTGAGCTTTTTCGCAATTAGTTAGTAATAATTTGTTTTCCTCTTTCAATGCCGGTATTGGCTTCTGAGGTTTTTTCAAGATTTTCGATAATTTCCAAAAGGGCTTAGAGCCAGGGTCCAATTGAGAAATTTTATTTTCAAAATTTTTGTTTCTTAATTGAGCAAAACGTTTCTTGATTTCTTTCTGCAAATCCTGCCATATAATTTTCATAGCAGGATCGCGAGTGCGTTGAAAATGCCTTCTCCTCACGTTTTTAAGACGGATCAAGAGTTTAAGATCATCGTCTATAATCACGGATTCAAATTTTACTTCACATTTTGGAATTGCAATGCTCCGGGCTTCAACAATGGAATTTGTTAAAGTTTCAAGAGCATTGTCAATATCAAGTTTAGTTTCTAAAGAAATGTTAACATCAAGATTAGAGTCAACATACGTTTTATATATATTCCAGTCGGCTCGTAAATAATTGAAAGTGGAGCTAATAGGATTGAGAATCGCTTCTTGGGATATTTGAAATGTAACAGGGACATGATCAGAATCAAAATCAGCATGAGTAATCAGTTGGCTACAAAGATGACTAGAGTCGGTTAAGACCAAATCAATCGTAGATGGATTTCTAGAAGAGGAAAAACATGTGGGGCTATCAGGGTATTGAATTGAGAAATATCCTGAAGAGCACTCATCATTAAATATAAAATAATAATATATAATAATAAATAAAATTCTGCCGTTGGAATTACTTTGAGAATTATTCCATGACCGATGTTTGGCATTAAAGTCACCAATGACAAAAAATTTTGACTTATTGCGAGTCAATTTACGCAAGTCAGTTTGGAGCAAATTAACTTGCTGTCCAGAGCATTGAAAAGGCAAATAGGCAGCTATGAAAGTATATTTACCAAACTGTGTTTCAACAGAAACACCTAAAGTTTCAAAAACTTTAGTTTCAAATGATGAAAACAGTTGATGTTTTATACGCCTGTGAATGATGATTGCAACTCCCCCACATGCCCCATCAAGTCGATCATTACGATAAACAAAAAAGTTAGGATCTCTTTTGAGTTTAGATCCAGGTTTTAAATACGTTTCGGTAATAACTGCTATATGCACGTTATTAACCGTAAGAAAATTAAACAGCTCGTCCTCTTTACCATTCAGAGAACGAGCATTCCAATTTAAAATATTTAAATTATTATTTGGATCCATTAGAAAAACGTAATCCAATAACAATTTGATTTGTAAATTTTACACCTACTTGGACTGCTTCAGTCATAGTGGTGGCTTTGAACATTGCATCAATCATTAGATTCAATTGTTCAGTTAGAAAATTAAAATCAGAGGCAGACATGTCATGTGATTTCCCATTGGAATTTCCGGTAGACGAAGAAGCGGAGTAGAAGTCACCTGTGACGGTAGGGTTTTTTCCATTTGATTTGAAACAAGTAGAATGGGTACCCATGGATCGAACAGGGGAGGAGTTCGAATTTCCTGCTACGATATCGGCAAAGGATTTACCGTGGGTAGATACATTCGAAATTGAAAGATTCGAACGGCTACCCGACGGATTAAAATTAGTTTGTGACTGAGCATGATTATGATCTTCTTGATGGGTATGATTCATGATCAAGCGATCGTTAACTGAAAAATGAGCATTGTTCGATACTCTACCAGGCAAATTCCGGAAACGACCGTTATCGTAACGGATATTATCTTTCATCTGCCTGGCACGAGCCTCAATGACCTTTTTGCGTGAAGGACAATTCCAAAAATTGGACTTATGGTTAGCCCCGCAATTACAACATATGAATTTGGTGGTATCTTCCTTCACTGGACAGACGTCTTTGGCGTGAGAAGAACCTCCGCAAATCATGCATTTAGCATCCATGCGACAATTTTTTGTACCATGACCCCACTTTTGGCACCGACGGCACTGAGTGGGGTTCTGGTAATTTCCTCCAGGTTTCTGGAAATGTTCCCATGTCACACGGACATCGAACATAAGTTTTGCTTTTTCTAAAGCTTTAATATTATTTAGTTCTTTTTTGTTAAAGTGAACTAAATAAAATTCTTGAGAAAGCCCTTTCCGAACAATGCCAGATTGGGTTCTCTTTTTCATAATGATTACTTGGACTGGGGAAAATCCAAGTAAATCATTTATTCCATTTTTGATCTCTTCAGGTGATTTATAGTCACTTGAGAGACCTTTCAAGACAACTTTGAACAAACGTTCAGTTTTGTCGTCATAAGTAAAAAATTTGTGCTTCTTCTCTTCAAGATGTCTGAGAAGAAGCTCACGATCTTTAAGAGTTTCCGGCAAAACGCGACAGTCTCCTTTCTTTGCGATTTGGAAGGAAACCTTGATTCCCCTAATGGAGTTCAAGATCTCCTGCCTAAATCCCCCAAATTCGGAACAACTGACCACGATAGGCGGCACTCTTTGCTTCCTCACTTGAATCAAAGAGCCTGGGCTAGAGGCTGCTTCGATTTGGTGTTCGGAAAATTTGTCTAGAGCATCGAACTGATTGCTCATTTCGATACAATTATTCATTTCACCCTTGGAAGAAAGTTCGCATTCCGGGGAAGCGTCCTTTCTTCCATTCTTGCCACGTGTAGTGACAGTTTTAAAACCCACTTTTTTGGAAGGAAGTAGTTAATTCAGAGATTCACCCTTCCTTTTGTTTGTTGTTGATACCATGTTTAATTAATAAACGAAAGAAGACGTGACCTTCGAAAGGTTTTTTCCCAAGACGGTGTCCAAGAAGGATTACCACCGCTAGCTTTCGCCAACGGGTCCAACGAAAAATCGAAGGCACGGGTCCAAACAAGGATCGTAAAGGGATCAATAGTAGAAAGAATAGTACTGAAAAGTACTGTTTTAGTAGCACTGAAAAGTACCGTTTTTAATTTTAGCACTGAAAAGTACTGTTTTTGTAGCACTGAAAAGTACTGTTTTATTGCTTTAGGTAGTTTTTAAGAAAACTTCCAAGAGCAGAGAGAATTCGTGTACGCACAGCACGAAGGTACGATGCGCACTGAAGTATCACAAGATGTTTTGCATGAACTCCAAGGGTTTATGATACTATGCCTATCAGATTGATGTAGAAACAATTTTTTTCAACTTGCAGAAATTCCATCAAACTTTTATGGAGGGACCATTTTCAACTATTGTGTTATAACTGTAGAAGTTTAACGGGAAATAATTGATTTTTAGGGTACATTTTCAAAAATGTCGAATGGCAAAATTCGTAATGTAAGATATAACTAAATAGCATAGTTTTCCATTACTTTGAAATTTGTTGAGGTTATTATTGATGGAACCACAGAAATCAGCAACCTTACGTAGGGTAGGTAGAAACACCGGTTTGGGCCATACGCCAGTTGTAGCCATAGTGGATTATACACCATTTTACATAGCCAATCAGCATGGAACCTTTTGTGTTCAGTAGATCACATTCATATGATAGAGCTACATTCATTTACTCGTCCAAATTGATTCAAAACATAAGAAAACAATTCATTTTCTTTATAATTTTAAGTTCCATACACCTAAATTGGCCAGGGCACTCCTAATTTGGCCACTCTCATGAGAAATCAATGCAATTGGCTAATTTAGGAACCGAAGTTAAATCTCTGGCCGAAACTGGTTCCGTTGGCCTATATTGACCAACGGGATTTTAAAAGCGAAAAAATGGTTTTATCTCAGTTTTGATATTATACACATATAATATGGATTGAAAGCTTGCATTTGACATATTTGTAGTATAAATACGGCTTCCCATTTAATTTTTATTGACATTTTCTCTTAGGGTGGCCAAAACCGGTGCTTTTACCCTATAGAAATTCTGCATGTTTTAAAAACTCCTAAAATTTCTGAAGATTTTTTAAGGTATTGTTTTTTGGAGTATGATTTTTTTTTGCAAAGTTCCTCAAGAAAACGTAATGCGAAGGAAGAAGAAATAAAAAATGTTAAAGTTGGTACAAACCTGGGAGGGAGGCACAGATACTACACACGTAATACGATACAACACTTTTCCAAATTGCAAGATAATTCCCGCTCACCAACGACAATCAAGGCAGGCTTGCGAAGAATCGCTAGTTTTCTTTTGTGGTGCACCTTCGATCTTTATGGACAAACTTGGGAAAAGGGCCATTGTTTTATGTGCATCTAATTTTAATTTTGATTAGAAAAGAATAAAAAGATGCGTGTTTCAATACTTTATATTCGATCAAATTAAAAGGTGCTATCGTGGCATTGCTTTTGGGTGTGCAGGAATTGATTTTCAACCGATTGTTGCCAACTTTGTTGAAATGCAAAAATATATTTTGATCAATTACGCGCTTTTCTCATGTTTGTCCATTCTTTAAGATCTGGGCTCACAGTGACAGTTCGTGACAGCAGAATCTCGGCTCTCTATGACGTACATAAATTTTGTATCGGTTTCTCCCTCCCAGGTACAAACAACAGACTGACAACGGAACTACGAAAAATAGGAGATTATTTAAAATCTTCTCACTAGAGGTGAATGAAGCTTTTAGGAATTCCGCTCTAGAATTGCACAAGAATTTAATCCTAGAATATGGATTCTGCCAATAATTGATAAAACTATTTCTAAAGAAATGATTTAAAGAAGATCCTTATAAAATTGTCTAAATAAATGCATATCCTCTTTTTAGTTTTTGTAATAAACCAACCTTCGATATTTTTTTTTAGGAATTTTATTTCACTTAACTTTTGAAGGAATGTCCAAGGGTGTTTGAATTTTACTACAAATTCTTTGGAAATTAGTTACATTTTTTGGAATTTCTTAAGAATTTAGAACACAATAAGTTGTCTTCGAAAATGCAGTTAAGAGTTTAACCATAAGTTTATTCATGCAAATTTACTTAATGTTTGTAATGAATCCATTGCCTAAAAAATCGTAAAATATTTTCATTGCATTCCATGGAAATTCAACGGAATTTTGTTTCGAACGCTATTTTGATGGAGCCATTCAAAATATCGCATACCCTCAGAGAGGAATAAAGAGAGACACAATCTTTGCTAGACGATGACGACGGCGGTCTTTTGTTCTTCCCTGCCGTGGTCTTCGGCCGTTTACGACTGCGATCTTTTGTTCTTGCTCCCCTCGGTTCGCGTATCGTACGCAGCAGCAAGCGAGATGAATTCTCTTCTGCCAAGGCCTACTTTTCGTCCACGATGACGACGACGAGAGCAAGATGCATCTAACACGCAAAACAAACAGAAGCCTGCTGCTGCGAAACTTGCCACTCTTCCGATACGTCGACGATGGCGTTGGAAGTGTTGGAAGAGATTGTTGAACCTTCCAGGAGCTTGTAGGAAGGGTTCTGAAATTCCAACACTGCCGTCATTCATGGATGGAAAGTGACGCCATCCATGAGCCTTCGGTTACAATGACGTGTGCACGCGAAGGACATTGACCTCGCTCAACACTTAATTCATAATCCACCCCTAATAGGAAATGCACTCGGCTGCTGCGCTGGAGAGCAAATTAAATCGAGACCAGGGGGCCGGCATGATGGCCATATTTTGTTGCCTCTTATCGAACGCAAGCAGTGCTCACCAATACTATTACACTATAAGCAATGCAGCTGGTGTAAATGTGGGAAAACGAACCTAGGCACACAAAATCTACGTATATTCTTCGTTATTGTTTCAATTCCAAAGTAAGTTTCATTTCTATTATCGTGAAAAGCGCAATGAAGTGTTGTTTTCCTTCTTGCAGTGTCGATTTTCATAATCAGAAGAACAATTATCACGGTGATAACATTTCGCATCATAAGTTTCCAACACATACCGATGCGAGGGATCGATGGCTAAATGCCATTGCTAACGCGGATAAAACCACTTATAAGAAAACCGAAGACTTGCAATGCACATTCTCACATACCAGCTTTGCGCAGTTTTTGTCTTGTTTGGCGCATTTTGTCCCATTTTCACTCATACGGAAGGTAAACATTCAACAAATATATGAGTGTGCGTGAGAATTGCAACTGGAGTATAAATTTATGCTCCCGATAAGAAGGCACAACAAGACCTGTCAAATACCATATTGAAAAACTATGATGTCATCCCTCTGATCGAGACTGATTGTTTAACCCCTTAATCTCTTCTTGCAGTGCGTTCCGATCCAGGGTCGTGAGTACGAGCTCGGTGGCTACAAATGCGAGTGCCTGCAGGGTTACGAATACCCGTACGAGGATCCGATCACCTACTTCGATGGGCAGCTGGTCGAGGCCGAGTTCCTCAACATTGTCAACGATGAAAAGAGTCGCTACGATACGTTTAAATGCCGCCTGGCCGGTGCTGCGGCCCTTCGAGTAGAGTTCACCATTCTGAGTGCGGTGCTGCTTCTGACTTGGATGATGTTCCGACGGTGGAGCCGGTAGGCGGTATCAGTAGGCCATGACGCGAGTTTTCGTACTTTTAGAAAAAGAGAGCGGGTCGAATTCTCAATTTTAACGAAATTTTCCGAATCATCGAGTGAATCACTCCCCCATCATTCCGGTTAGAGTCTTAAATGAAAAGTGTTCAAATAACATTCCGTCCAAACCGGAGGCCATTTGCCCTGGGATCCGTTGAGAATCTCCACCAATTTATTAGCTGTAAGAACCGAATGTATGTAGAAACGTAAGCCGTAAGCCGTCCAGGTGTAGAGCTTTGTACACGTTTTAGATCTAAGAATAAGGAAACGTTTTTTTTAACCAACCAGCAATGCCTTTTATGTAATGCGAAAATGTTGTTTCAAAAGTATTTTTGTTAGAATGACATCTTTGTACAATTTTAGATTAGTACCGAAGCGTAAATTACAGCAATTGAATAAATCATCTATTAAATGTTTAAAAGAACAATTGTTGTTCCTTTTTGTTGATGACAGTTTCATTATTCTCAACACTCTTCTATCGTTCCATGTATCTATATCAGCAGTGGCTGACCATTTGAAATTATATCAACAATGCTGAAGGGGACGACATATTTTAGCGTTAGCGTAGTTACGGTATACTTCGTAGATTGGATACTAGCAACATTTCTTTTTAATAATCTCATCCTGACTACTTTCAAGAACAAGGCAGGGGAGTATACCTTGTTCAAATCATAAACAAGAAAACTAAAAGCATGAATATCGCTATCAATGCTGAAGGGGACGACATATTTTGGCCATAAACTGGAAATGTCCCCAAAAGACGATGGCAAACCCGGTCACGGTGTTCCGGAACGGTTAACTATTTCAAACTGCATAAGGTTGCCCAATTGATGAACCGCTAGCTGGTTATAATCAATGTATACTGATCTGGGAAGTACTCAATTATCTATAAGATTTGTTGAGGGATGCCGTAAAGGAAACTGCTATCCTAATCCTGGAAAAAAGAATCGAAAGTTCAATATCAAAAAAGCCATAGATTTCTGCAAACTAATCTTATATTAGTAGCAATTCCCTTGAAGTTTTATTTAACTAAAATTTTGACTATCTGCATTCAAAGAATAGCCACCGTACAATTACTTTCCATGTCATGCCAAGCAAAGTCTTCACTTAAAATACCTGCAAGTTTTGTGTTTTTGGTATAGTCACAAGAAAGGCTGAGAAATTATTAGTCGTACGGTCAGTGACAAAAATTGGTAATCAAATGCTGGTAATTCACACAAAATGCCCAAATGCTCAATTTTAACCGGGATTTGCACTGCCAAGTATTGACCGTTGCACGAATTTATAGATTCTAATGAAATTGTTCTTGTGCTGGAGACAATTTGCACACTCATTAAAATCAGCAGGCGTATGGTTTGAAAGCTATGCATGACGTTGCAAATAAATTCAAAGCAGTCAAGTAGATTTGGTGAAAACTTCGTTATGGTTATATGTATTTGAAAGCATCCAGCAGAGCTGACCCGACTCGCAATAAACGAACGAAAACGGATCCAGTAGGTGAATTTCGGCGAACATTTTCTTCGAAGAGAAGAAATTTTCTTCCATTACTCACCAGCAAGAAAATTTTCTTTTCTTCGAAGAAAATACGCGCCGGAATTCGCCTACAGGTTTGAGTCAAATCAACTGTGACATTCCTACATTCAAAATGTCAGCCACACAGTTTCATCAAATTTAACTTCTAAAGCTAAGTATGCTGTTCCGCTCAAGAAAAGTAAAAATTTCTGCCCAAGAAATGGTCAAGAAATTTTCTACAGTGAGCTCCATTTGAATTGACATTTCTTTTCAACTGCGTACTGCGATCAAAGAAAAATGCTTTTCTTTGATCGCAATGGTCAAGAAATTTTCTACAGTGAGCTCCATTTGAATTGACATTTCTTTTCAACTGCTTACTGCGATCAAAGAAAAGTGCTTTTCTTGAGCATTTCTTGCAAGAAATTTCCCATGCGTCGAGATAGGCGATTTCTTTTCTGTTGAAGTGCATACTTCGCTTTATAGTGAAAAGTTTTTCCTTTAGGAAGCTATTGATTGCTTGATCTAAAATGCTAGAACAATCTAAATCGTCTACAGAATCAGACATGTTTCCCACAGATTAAGTATGTAATCAATTAGTGAATCGGCATTCCTCCTGACTGAAGATCTTTCAGCAACTTGATCTTATCGTTGTCACTCAATTACTCTACGTTGGGAAACGAACTCAACTCATCATTAAGAGGTGTAAATTCTCTACTGCGCACTGTAGCATTCTTTCGGTGGCATTTCTTCAATGTTCACAAATTTAATAACGCAGAAGAGGTAGGATGGGGTCTTTCTCGGATGTAACAGCTCATACAAGATTTGTAAAATGTTCATAAAAAAATCGTTATATGATGGTGTGCGGACGTCATTCTTTACGCACATAATCAAAACAAAGACGAAAAAGTTAGTATCGAAGCATGCTATTAAACTGATGTGTGAGGTGTGCAAATATTCACTGTGCAAAAATGTTCTACACAGTAGTCTAATAAGGTGCAAAATGCTCAATAATCGGCAAACAAATTTCATGAGATCTCATTAAATAAAAACCGAATATCAGTAAATCGTGCTTCGCAACTGAGCAACCTGTCATCTTATTACTGTATCTCGGTTCAAAATATCTAAGTGCTCGTGGAAAATATTTACGTGTGTTCAAGAAAGAGATTTCTTCAGGAATTATTTCAAAGATTTCTCATGGAATTTTACGCGAAATTCCTCCGAGACAATCTACAGTAATCTCTACAGCGATTTCTCCCGGGATTCAACTAGAGATGTCATCAGTGATTGCTGCAAGAAAAACTTTTGATCACTGCCAGGAGTTCCTAAATGGATTCCTCGCAGGGTTATTGCAGGGATTTCTTCTGGAAAATTTCCATGAGGGTTTTTCTTGGATTTTTACTTGGATTTTTCCAGAAATTTCTCTAATGATTCTACCAGGAATCCTTCCAGATATTCCTCCAGAAAATCTTCAAGAGATTTACCCTCATATTCTTTCAAAGATTCCTCCAGATACTCCTTCAAAGATTAATTCATCCCTGTCTAAAAGCCTTTCTCCAGGGGTTACACTAGAACAATCTCTTCAAGGATTAATCCAGATATTTCCCCCATGGATTCCTCCAAAGATACACGCAGTGATTTCCCCTTCTTCAGGGCTCCATGGATTCCTGCAATAATTGCTCCAGATATTCCATCAGGAATTTCTCCAGGGATTTTTTACTTCACGAATTGTTTTTAAAGATTCCTCTTAGAATTCCTTAAGGAATACGTGAACTGAGAGAGAGGAGACAGCTGGCTTATATTGCGAGCTCCCAAATGTCAAAGGAACCTGTCACCAACTGTCACTGGAAAACCCACACATTCGGAGGGCAGAACGTGAAAAAGCGTCAAAATTCAAGTAAACGTAATTGAAATTTCTAGGTGTTTTTCGATTATTTAACATTTTAAAAAGTAGAGTACCTAAATAAAGTTGTATGTTGGCTTACTGTTATTGATTTTTTGTATTCATTCAACATGAAGTAAAAATGATGTTGACCAAAATAAGTTCAGCTGACCGTTGTGCACTACCCAAGAATTGGAAAAAGAAGTCAAAGAAAACTAGAATACATACCAGCTATCAGTGAGCTGTCTCCTCTCTCTCTCTCAGTACGTGAATAACTCCAGGGAATTTTCCAGGTAACCTTCCATGGACTACCTCAGAAATTTCTTCAGAGATTCGTTTCAAGAGTTCCTTCGGAAATTACTCCAAAGATTAACCATGGAATCATGCTCCTGGAATTTTTATCAGAAAATCCTCTAAGAACTTCTCCAAGGATTACATTAGGAAAATCTCAACCTAGATTTCTCTAGAAAAATCCTTTCATGAATTTCTCCAGCTATTTTTCTAGAAATTTCTCCATGGATTCTTCCAAGGGTAATCCAGAAAGTTCTCTAAAAATATTTCTGCAGGGATTTTTTCAAAAATTCCTCCCGCATAATCTTCGCAGTGATTTTTTCAGGGATTCTCCATGGATTGCTTCAGAAGTTTCTCCAGGGATTCCTTCTGAGATGCCTCCAGGGATTCTATAAGTAATTTACCCACGTAATCTATAAAACATCCCTTAATTAATTAACCCAGATAATCTTTCATTGATCCATTTAGCAATTCACCCAGGTAATGCTTGAGAGATTCATACAGACATTTTTCAAGATACTCCTCCAGAGATTCTTCAAGAGATTTACCCAGCAATTTCTTCAGGAATTTCTCCAAGAATTACATCCTCAATGGAACAGAGCCTGCTTCTCAGCTTAGTGTTCAATAAGCACTTCCACAGATATTAACTGAGAGCTTTTTGTGTCAAAGTTTCCAATTTTTTGCATTCGTATCTCGTGTGGCAGGTACGATAAAGTAAAGGGAAGTAAAGGAAATTTCCATTACGAAAAGATCCTTGACTGGCCGGAAATCGAACCCAGACACCTTCAGCATGGCTTCGCTAACCACTCGGCTAAGGAAGGCCTCCAAAACATCTCTACATGAGTTCCTCTAAAAATTGTTCCAAAGATTTCTTAATTGTGGGCTTCGTGGCCGAGCGGTTAGCGGCTTCAGTTGTATCACGAAGCGTGGGTTCAATTCCCATTCCAGTCGGAGGAAACTTTTCGTCAAACGAAAAAAATTTCATTGGGCTACTGGGTGTTCCGCGTTGTCCGTTGCCTAATGTTAGTGATTGTTCAGTCTGTGCAGCCTTTGGCTGAAGACGGTGTAAATTGTCTGTTCTGAGGAATTACTCCTGTGATTTTCTCGGGTATTCATCCAGAGAGTCCCACAAGATTTTTTTAAAGGATTTTCCAAAGAATCTTCCAGGGATTAGGTAAGGTTTCCTCGAAGAATTCTTACAGATATTCTTCACAAATTACTTGAAGGGTTCCTCCATGTAATACTACGGAGATTTCTCCATTCTTTTTTCTTGTGAGGACCAAACATTCAGGGATCTCTATAGATTACTCTAAGGATTTCTTCATGAATTTTTTTTTGAGAGGTTCTTCCAGGGATGACTTAAAGAATTTCTCCAGTGATTCCTCCAAGGGCATTCCAAAAATTTCTTCAGTAAATGAGTTTCTGAAGCAATTCCTGGAAAAATTGTTGGAATCCCTGGAGGCACTCTTAGGGTAATTTCTAATTGAATCCTTGAAGGATTTCAGTACAGGAAGTTTTGGAGGCTAATAACGAATCTCTGGATAAATTTCTCGGGGAATTCCTGGAGAATTACTTGGATTTTCATGGAGAAGGTCCTGGGAAAATAATTAAAGAAATATTTTGAAGTATTTACTAGAATCCCTGAATGAATTCTTGGCGTAACCTCTAAAGAAATTCCTAGAAAAACCCGTAAAGAAATCTCCGGAATAATTTCTGGAGGAATCTCAAGAAGTCTATCTGGGGAAGTTTCTGCAAATATGCTTTGAAAAATGTATGTAGAAATTACTAAGGAAACAGCTTTAAGATCCCTGGAGGAATTTCTGGATAAATCCAAGAATTGTTGTGGAGATTTTCCTGGTGGAATCCTTGGAGGAGTCTCTGGTCAGATTTCTTGAGGAAGCTCTATAGGAATATCAGGAGAAAAAGTTTGAAGAAACCTCTGAAGGAATCCTTGAGAAATACTTGGACAAAGATTAGAACCTATGGAGGAATCACTGGCGAAACTCCTCGCAAAATCTCTAGAAGAATCCTTGTGGAGAGGAATCTTTACAGGAACATCTGATAGAAAGTCTGGAGGAATTGGTGGACGTATTCCTGAAGCCCTGTCGAAAACGGTTTCAACAACGTAGTAACGATCAAAAGTTCTTCTCGGAATTCTCGGATGAATCTTTGACGAAATTTCTAATGGAATTCCTGAAAAAATTGCTGTAGACATTACGATGGAGATTATCTTGTAGGTACAATCCCTGGATCCCTGAAGGAACCATCTAAGATAGTCATGGAGGAATTTCTCGAAGAGTATCTGTAGAAACCTGGTGGAAACATTGGAGATATTTCGGTAGGAACTCTTGATGGAAATTTTTGTTGAATGATGCCGATTGGTTATATTATCATATTTTTTTTCTGATTTGGCCTAACGGAAACAGCTATGGGTATTCCAATATTAGAATGTTATGTTTGTGAGACCAAGATCAGTGATGGAAAGTGGCATATATTTCTTCTGAACTGGAACAAAAACAAAACCAAAAGCTCCCGAGCGTCAGAGCGCTGGTTTAATCGCATCTGCCGTGCTCCCAAGTATTACTACACAGAAAGAAAAATCCTTGTAAATTTCAGCGTAAAATCATGCACATGAAGGGAATGCCAGGAGTGTCGCAAATTTACACGTAGCATCATGTAAAATTACAATAACATCATGTAAGTTTCCGCTACACATCGTATAATCTAGCATGGACTCTAACCGATTACGCGACAATTCGCGTAAATTTACATGATGTTGATGTAATTTTACATGATGCGTCATGTGAATTTGCGACAAATCTAGCATTCCCTTTATGTGCATTATTTTACGCTGAAAATTACATGGAGTTTTCTTTCTGTGTAGAGCACTTTAAAACAACAAACTCATATAAAAATCAAACAAATTAACTCGAAGGGGTCAAATTTATTGTGTTAGATCCAAGCCAGACGGTGGGTAGGAAAATGGTACACACGATCTTATAGTAACGCCAGTATTGAGAAATGCTTGATGGTCTGAATAAGAACAGGGTCTGAATTGAACCAGGTTCCCCTACAAACTGCGATCATTTTTTTTTCATAAATTCCGTCTAAATAGACCATGCTACTAGTTGCCGTTTTACCCAAGCATTGCAGAACTCATTCTCATTTGAATTTGAAGCACGATAACAGCAAGTGAATAAAAACATCACGTCTGTATCGGTTCGTGATCGGCAATGTTTCGCAAGTTGTAACAAGCTTGAAAAATAACAGCAGCGAACGATTTTTCTCGCTTATTGTATAAGGGGGTAAGATTTTTATTTTAAAGCTGTAGCAGTAGATATTAATCAGACTCTCATGATGTGTTGGAGATCATGATTGTTACAGAGAGCGATAAGTGAGAGATGCTCTAAATCTTCTCAGAATTCAATCCTTGGTTTGCCCCATTTTCAACCATTTTTTACTAGCTTCGGGGAATGGTTAGAATGCCCACAGGAATCTTAGGTGGGGGGGGGGGGTCAAAATCGCGTTCCAGCTCCATTTATGGTTCTTTTAGAAGGTTTTTAGTAAAGGCGTAAGTGGGGTTGGGTGGATTGCACTATTTTATGTAACCTCTCCAAATCCCCCATTTTGTAATATGGTTTTCCAAATCGAATTAAAATTCATCACCAATTCATCACCTAGACACCATTATGCTCATTATAACCTTCAATTAACATCAACATATAAAGTTTGGGAAAAGTGTAACAATGTCAAAGGTTATTATATAGGAGCTGGGTACAAAATTTTGTTCCTGAACCCTGTAAGGTATTTCTTATGGGGTTGAGGGCAGTGTCGAAGAGTATCTTTTTTTCTTCCTTCTGGCGTTGCGTCCTGACTGAACAGAGCCTGTTTCTCAGCTAAATGCTCTTTAAGACCCCTTATGAGCACATTCCCAGTCATTAGCTGAAAGCTTTCCTTGTGTTGCCACCCAACAATAGAAATTTTAATCGTTTATGACAGTTTGAGAAGGTTCTAAAATTTGTCTTTTACTTTGCTGAGCATTTTAACTTGGAAACTTGTAAAGATATTGATTATTTACCAAAACTATCGTAGAAAAATTCTTGTATACAGCTGTGAAAAGAATGATCGTGAAAAAAGGTTGAGTAAACATTCTAGACTTGAGAAGTAGGAGTTGTTTTTAATTACCCAGCCTTATGAAAACGTTGTTTCCAAAGTATTTTTGTTAGAATGACAATTTTGTACAATTTTGGATTTTAATGCCGAAGCGTAAATTACAGCAACTGAATAAATCATCTATTAAATGTTTAATAGAATAGTTTTTGTTCCTGCCTGATGATGACAGTCACATTATACCCAACACAAACATACACTCTCGCCTATCGCTCGAAATATTTGGCACCAGCTGACCATTTGGAATTAAATCGACGCTGCTGGAAGGGGTGAATTTCATGCCTGAAGAAATTTGTCCAACCCAACCCACCGAACTGAGGATGATGGTCGCGAGAACAACGTGGACACCGAGCATCTTTGTATCGCATCCTGAACCTTGACGGGCTTTTCCATTCTTCCCGTTGTTCAGATGAAGATGCTCTGGATGAAGAATATATCGCCTGAGGGGGTAGAATTAAAGCGTTCTCACGGAATCGGAAGGCCATCGGCGCAAAACCGCGAACCGTGTTTGCTTACTTTTGGGCTGAAGTTAAATAGCCGTCGAACACAAAAGGATGATTTTCCTTTTGCTATCCTGTCGTTACTTCCAATGATGCGATCAAAATATGTGCTTTGGAAAAAGAAGGTTGATTTGGAGTGATGGCGGTTATTGAAGGCATGATACTATGGGAAACTGACTCAAATAACCGAATTGTACTTTAATTTGCCCTGCGTGTACAGCTAACATACAGCTGACCCCTATGTTAGCCGTATAATAGTCCTATAAAATGGAAAATTCCGAATTCTAAATTACAAATCAAGCAACTTAAAATGGATTTAAATAGTTCGAAAACGATTAGGTTTAAATAAAATGGTTGAGGACGGCTAAAAACGAATGCATTTCAAACCATTTTCAGTCGTTTATTTTTTTACCCGTTCCTAGTCGTTCTAAGCCACATTAAGCCATATTAGGCCGTTTCAAGTCGTTATAAGCCGTTTTATTTCGGAACAATCTCTTCTTATTCGTGGAAACATAGCCAAATATGCTGCCGTAAGGTGACTTAGCCGTTATTTTTGAAAAATATTTATGTTTGGAAATTGTAAAGAAGAATTAGTCTAAACTGTAATTTTTAAGGTTCCACTTTTCTCGGGATACCTTACATCCCAGGTACGTCATCCCGTAGTTTAAAATTTATATCAAGAACTCAAAACAAGTCTCATCAATTATGCACTCGACGTGCCATTACCAATAAGCAACCGTAGCCAGGAGCGAGAAGGATCAAACAGCAACAGACAAAAGTGCCAGCCAGCAGGTCAGTCAACGCAGACTAGATAGTGCTCCGCCCCGAATTTCGCCTTTCAAAGACAAATGTTTGTTCCTTGCAATGGACAATAAAATTTTCCCTTTTTTTCTCTCGACAAAACGGTGTGAAATTCTTCTCTCTAGCAACACGGCTGTTTGCTTGCGTTTGGAGGTAGCTCGGCAGAAAACATCCAGCAGCACTAGGCGGAAGGCAACACGATATCCGCGATTTTGCATATGAAAGGTGTTTTATGCAATTCTGTTCGGTACTTCCTTCTTTTTAAACTACGGGGTGCACTGTGGGAATGTTCGGATGCTGCAATAGGTAGGTATGGTATCGGGGAGGCTAACTGTTGAAATTTGACCAACAGGATCGTGCAACTTTGTAAACTAATTATATATGTCGTTTTTCAGCATGCATTTAGAACTTAAATGCTAAAAAGCACATTGATTCACGGTTAGTTTGATGAGATAGAACAAGGAAAATTAGATCCGGGTGAAAAATAACGCTTTAGTAGAATCATGTTTCTCAGATCACTTTGAAGAGTTTTAAAATTTGCCCGAAGATTTTCTATACACAATTTTGTATTTATTCTGGTAAAATGAACGAAAGAATCAGTTGAATGAAGAATATTGCACAACAATCTTATTGGATTGTTTTTTACTACTAAATCCTATTAGATTGCATGTAACTTAAATGAAATCAAAAATAACCGTTTTCTATGGATTGCGTACAAGCATTCATAATATGCTCCATAAGAGCATGAAACTTGTACACAAGATAGCATGTATAGCCATCTATGTTTCGAATAGTATCTACACGCCTGCAAATTGCTTTGTATGCCAAGTACAATACGATTATGTAGGTTCTTTTTAAATAATTATAGATAGAAAAGTAATCGCTCTTAAGGGGCCGTCCATAAACCACGTGGTCATTTCTTATGGCACCCCTTCCTCCCTTGTGGTGTTTTGTCCATACCCAAGTTTTAACATTTGTAAGGATCGTAGTCTTGGGCCAGACACTCCCTCCTTCCCACATGGTTTTCTATGAACGAAATCAAAAGCTGTCAATTCGAAAACTAAAATAAACAGTAACTTATTTGAACTACTTGTTTCACCACCACCATCAGATTACACTCCTTAAATGTTCTCATGTACCGTTTTGTCTCAAATTCCGAACAGATTCATATTCTGAACACTCGGTTTTTGTATGGCGATGAGGTTGAAATGTTTCGCTGAAATATATCATCAAAATGGCAGGAAATGGCAGTCAATTACAATTCAGTTTAATCATATTCCAATCTATTTTATACCTTGGGAGTAGTGATGATCCTCTAGTTCGGGACCAGTAAAACTAGCTCAGATAAATTTATTTGCGAAATTATTCATTTTAATACGATTTATTCGAGTTGTTCGGAATTTGAATCAAGGTGTTCGGAATATGAGACAGAATGAACACAGTGTTGGCATTTGAATCAAAATGATGTTCCATACTTTTAGGTAAAAACAATACTGAACAAGTTTAAATAAATAATTTTATCAGTACACCCAACAGCTAACAGTAGGACATTGCGAAGAAACTAAAATTATCATAAATATTAGCAAATTTATGGCCACCAGGTGCATTTGAAATCATTTTTGGGCTTAAGTGTTCGGAATATGGGTCAAAACGGTATCAGCTCTCGTCTATTGAATAAACGATAAGATACTCCAAAATTGATAGCAAAATGGGATTGTTTTTATGAACATGGGGAAATCCTATGATTAATTATTTTCGATATATCAATAAAAAAAATTCAATTCGTCCTGAAATATTTAATGCAAGCGTTTTCAGAAATTTATGCTAGATCTACCCAATTTAGTTGCATCGGGAAGAAATATCCTTAACTTAAGAATCAATCTTAGGTGATACTTTCTGAATAATTGGCGATTTATTACAATTTTTACTGATTCATCCACGAATATCTACCATCTCTCTTGAAGTTATTTTTCGGGGATTATTCACCTTTTTCGGATTAAACAGATGATTCCATTTTAATTTATTTAGTGTTAACTAAACAGATAACATTGAATCAACAATTTCACGCCACAATACTCGGTTCATGACCGCATCTCTCCATCCCCGGTTCTGTTACACGCTTGCCAGATCGACGCGCACTTGATCCGCCCATCTAGCTCGCTGCGCTCCACGCCTTCTTGTACCGACCGGATCCGAAGCGAACACCATCTTTGCAGGGTTGCTGTCCGGCATTCTTGCAACATGTCCTGCTCATCGTATCCTTCCAACTTTGGCCACCTTCTGGATAATGGGTTCGCCGTAGAGCTGGGCAACCTCGTAGTTCATCCTTCGCCGCCACACACCGTTTTCCTGCACGCCGCCGAAGATCGTCATAAGCACCCGGCGTTCGAAGAGCCCAAGAACTTGCAAGAAGACTTAGTCCCCCGAGTACTCGGACGAGCAGATAGCAACCATGAAATCGTAGTGCCGGTGGATAACGAAGAGTTACCGCGGGACATCGTTTGTGCCGGACGACGAAAGTTACTTTCCGCTCTCAAAGATCACCATTCTAGTAAATGACAACCACAAGGCGTCTTCCAGTTACGTCAAGAAGACGCTGGGGTAAGTTCTATATCATTTTCCGGTTAGACATTTCCCGGAAAGCTATTCAAGTATAACTAAAATAATCAACGTCAAAGAAACTGATGTTGATGGTATTCCGTCATTTGGGGTGATATTGGGCCAGAAGGTGGACTACTATTTATACAACAAAATAATATCATAATCATGAAAACAATGTGTTTAATGAATTAAATTTAATGAGAAACTTTGGAATTTCCATTCATTCCAATGAATACGGCTGAACATTGACTTAAGTTTGTTTTTAAAAAGCATAATTTTAGCATGACTTTCTAAGCCTTTCAATGTTTTTAATGCCTTTATAGGCCATTTAACGCATTTCTAGACATTTTTAAACCATTTTAAATTGTTCTGAGACAATCTAAGGTGAATATGAATCGAAGCCAAACATCAAATTTTCAAGAGCACAAATATGGAGAACCGAACACCCGTTTTAGCTGAAAATTTAATCGAGATTGATCACCACCAGCTAGGGACCAATCGATTAAGTTTTCAGCTTAAACGGATGTTTAGTTCTCCAGATTTGTGCTCCTGAAAATTTGAAGTTTGGCTTCGATTCATCTTCACCCTAAGCCTAAGTGGCAAATTTCAAAAATCCTTTATAAATAGCCATTAGTTTGTCGCACTTAGTTTAGCTTAGCTTATTGACGTTCATGCTCATCATGAGATGAATGTATGTATGTATGTAGGTAGCCACCATCCTAGCTTCAGTCTTGCTCTGCATGCGGTTCCACTCAACAGTACAGTCAATTTTCATCATCAATCTGAATTCAACATACCATTGTATGAAGGGCCAAAATGGGGTGTGGCGGACCCGTAAGCAGAGACACTTACGCGAAACCGGGGGAAATGAGAATCTCTTTCAAATAATATGATCCAACGGAAAATATAATGAAATTTGCAATAGCTATCAAGTTTTCCACGGGATGGTTGGTTATAAGAAGAGCGCGTCAAATCCATTACAACTGTTGGGATAGAAGAACCCATCTACAAGGATGTTACGGTTACTAAAACCCTTGATTCTGGCTGGAACTCCACTCCATTGTCCAGCTGTATGTTGTATTAATCAATTAAATAGTCAATTAAATGGTTGTTATGCAATAAAATTAAATACAATAATTTAAAATATTAAAAATATAAGAAATCATGCAATAACTCGATGATTTGACCTAGGATCGTTAAATGCAAGATGAATAATATTTTGTAAGTCATTAATAATCATAATAAAAAAGTTTGAAAATAGAAATGATTATCTTGTTTGCGATGGTTTTGGAGCTATTGATTCGTTTAAGCACTACCTAGGTCCTAGATAAACATTGATAATATATGGTTATCTCCGAGCTCTTTTTGGAAAACATTTTAGGCTTGGTGGGCATATGTTAAGTGTTGTCGAGCATTGAGTACATTGTGATATAGTGGGCGCGATTTCCGCTCTATATTCGAAACTTTTCGTTAGGATTTTTCCCATCATGCCACTGGGTGTTACATGCAAAACCGTTATTTGGAGTTATTTAAAAGGTAAATTGGACAGTTGACAAGCCATGACAAGCTTTCTCTGCACTGTTCAAGGATACGAATACTGCATATAACTATAAAAATCTTCTCAAGAAAATTGTGCGATGCACTGATTGCTTGAAAATAGAATCAATATGCATGACAGATTTAGCAGTTAAAATAAAACGGCTTACGTTTTTAGGAGTTCCAACTTGAATGCTATTGAAGCAATATTATCTCTAGATTGAACTAGGCCATTAGAGTTGAAGGCACAGAGCAAAGATATTGACCAGAATATTTTTTTTTTCTTTTTGTTGGAAAAATTTATTTCATTTACAAAGCTCATATTCCTTAACTCCCCATTTTGCATTTTCGTCAAAAATGTGTGATTTTTAAGATTATCTCAGAAATTCGCATACGATGGCCTTCATTGTACATGGCTTTTGATATACAAGCCGGGAGAATGGTAAGACTGCATTTCGTTCAATAATTGACATACTAGAAGTTGCTCGAAATTTAAGTAGAATATGTTTTCATCCATTAATACCCCATTTTACGGTATGCGAAACTCGCGGGAAAAAGAGAATCTCCTTCCAACAGTAGAGTAAGGTGGGGCAAAAGTTCGACCTTAGTGGTATAATCAAAGTTTCCTGGAAAATAATAGCAGATGAAACAAAACAAATACCATACAGCGAACCTTCAACATATTGGCTATAACTTTGCTGAACAAACTTGTGTCAACATATTTACGCATTTTTAGTTATAACAGTTTCAAAATTGATTGTCTTAAACGAACTTTTGTCCCACCGGTGGGGCAAAAGTTCGAATCTAGTGTGGGGCAAAAGTTCGTTGGCTAAAACACAAAATATCAATACTTTTATGCCAGGCATACTTTATACCAGCCATAAACTTATGTTTGCCGAAAAATACACACTAAATTTTTATCAAAAAAATGCCCAAAACAGGGATAATTGTAATACACCCAAAAAATAGCAGTTTTTCGCAAAACTAAGTGAAAATGTAAAATTTTTGTGACATTTTTCGCACGAACAGGCAAATTTCGCTAAGTTTGAAGATAATATGTAGATATCAGGAAATTTGAAAATTTTTCCGTGGGTTTATACATGGGTCGAACTTTTGCCCCGCAGATTCGAACTTTTGCCCCGCTATGGGCCAAAAATAGATTCCAACTATTTATGGAAAAACTAATACACGTCAAAGCAACCTTATGATAGGCCTAGAAACGCCCTTACATAAAATATTGAAAAATATTTTATCTTCATTTGGTTGCATTTATCGAAAGTTTGTCCAAATATTACAATATTTACGTCGAAAAACAACAAATTGACATAACTTTTCCAAATCTCAATCGATTTTAATGATATTTGCAGTGAAAGCCTCTTACTTGAAAAGCATTCGAACCACCATGACATTTCTAAGTTTTGATTTGATTTGACTTAGAAATCTTAAAAAGAAACTCTTACCCCACTCGAACTTTTGCCCCACTTTACTCTATAATGTAAAGAATATAATAACGAGAATCGCAATGCTAATTTGGAAACTGTGTAATGAAACTAAACAGGTTAGAAAAGTTCTTATAAGCAGGTGAAATCAACTCACCTGTAAAAAAACTGAACTGCTGCGGCAAATGAAATGTAATATGTTGTTAACAAAATGTTAATTAAATCTTAAATTTGTTTTACCAAATTAGGATGATAGTGTTGTCAAATAACACAGAACACCTAGATATAAGAAATGAATGTAATGTTTGGAATGATACTAATAAAGAAAACTAATGAAAAAAAAAAAAGGTTAGAAAAGTACGGAAATAGATAAGTTGCATTAATACAGCAAATAATGCAAACACTTTGTTATTCTGAACGCTTTGAATACGTTTTCCTGAAATCATTAAAAATAAATTTAAAAAAATTTGTTCAACATAATGTACTATGATATAATATAGTTCAATTGAATATAACGAAAATACAAATGATATACAACACAACACAAATTAAATTCAAATCTAACTTAAAATACTTATAAGAGGATGACGTATTGTAGCCGGAAGAGTAACCCACGCTGACACTCGAATCAAATGTAATGTCACAGAGAACAGACATGGAGGCTCGAACAAAATTCCGTCAAATTCATGTGAAAAGGTTAGAGTCAATTATCAGCGCCGCCAACGCAGACAACGCGACATAGAAACTCGTTTCGACCACACGATGGCGCTAGTAAACGTCAACATACATTGGCACACAAAGCAACGCTAGCGACAAGTTGATGGTGACACTAGCGCCAAAGTGTAAAAAGCGGCAAAATTGAAGCTCCTATATTCTGATGACAGCGCCGCGTGTCAGGAGCATAACGACATACTTTAAAAGGTCCCGTACAAAGCTTTACACACGCTGACGATTAAAGATGAACGTCTGTTGGGCCCAGATAGCCGTAGCGGTAAACGCGCAGCTATTCAGCAAGACCAAGCTGAGGGTCGTGGGTTCGAATCCCACCAGTCGAGGATCTTTTCGGGTTGGAAATTTTCTCGACTTCCCAGGGCATAGAGTATCTTCGTACCTGCCACACGATATACGCATGCAAAAATGGTCATTGGCACAGTAAGCTCTCAGTTAATAACTGTGGAAGTGCTCATAAGAACACAGCTGAGAAGCAGGCTTTGTCCCAGTGGGGACGTAACGCCAGAAAGAAGAAGAAGTCTGTTCTCTGTGGTAATGTGTACTTCGCTACTTCAGTCAAGAATAACCAAAATAAGTCTCAATTCATATATGAATCATAGATGGTAAAGTAACCATAAATCTGCGGAGCTTGTATTCAAATTAATCATCAAAAACTGTATATAAATGAACCTGACGTCACGATTTCAATGCCGCCAATTGACTGTTTAACGATAAACTTGCGACGATCGACGCGCCACCATATTTCATACAACGGAGGTTATTAGAACTAACTTGGAGGTGATGATTTGAAGGTTATTTGGCAATTTGGAGGTTAAAATCACCTTCAAACACTAGCGATTTTGCGGTGGGATGTTGACGTTTGATCACGAAAAGAGACCAAGACGTTATATATGCTCGTTACACTCTAAAATGAAATCATCAAACACTCTGTCGATAGATTTTTATTCCACTATCTATTTAAAATCAGGAATAATGTACCAATTTATATCATCTGCATACAAATGATCGCCATAATGTTTCTCTTTACGCAACCCATCCGTCTGAAAGTCTAACCACTGTATCAAAATGTATTAAGTATATTATCAACCATTAAGTTTCAGGAAGCGTAGAATCTTTTGAGAGTGATGAAAGGAAACATGTCGACATCTGGTGATAGGTTATGGAAGTATAACTTAAGGTGACACGGAAGACCGTGTTATTATCCCTGTCTTTTGTCTCACTCTAACAATTATCATCAAAACTTTGCAGAAGCAAATCTCGAGTTTTAATGAACCGATGAAGCATAAAAATTAATTAGTTGCACACTATATTATAAAATTATTGCGATAAATTTTTCGAGATGGTGGAGTGGTAATTGATATTTGCTTCTTAAAATGGGTAGGGTGATTATGATGACGTCCCGCGCGGCCTTAACGGAATAGGATATCATCAGGCTGAGTGAGCTTTCAACGAAGACCAAACACATTTCATCTCCATCGTCTCGTTGTGTACGCCATCTGGCATATATGCAGCAGCTTATCCAACGCACACTTATACAAAATTCAATCAATGAACTCGACGATTGACTGTTTAACGATAAACTTGCGACGATCGACGCGCCACCATATTTCATATAACGGAGGGTATTAGAACTAACTTGGAGGTGATGCTTTGGAGGTTATTTGGCAATTTGGAGGTTAAAATCCCCTCCAAACACTAGCGATTTTGCGGTGGGATGTTGACATTTCTCGATTACTTTTTCAAATCGACGTAAGTAAGTTCTATACGGTTTTGAGAAAATTAATTCAGAAGATTCACAACCTGTCTTCTAAAACTGTTTTAAAATGAATCACCTTTTTAACATTTTTTCAACGTGTACATTGCTTAAATTTTGCATACAATGAGCTCGCGTTCAAAAACTATGGAGTTCCTATTATTTCACACAAAAATTTTATGACAAAATGATAAGCCGTTTCATTCAGTTACTTGCGACGTTTTTCTACCAGTGTAAAATCGGCTCAAGTAGTGTTTTGTTTTGATTCGTGGTTAAGTCACTTTGTCTCTCCATACAGCGGGGCGGCGAAAGTAGTGGTTAGGTTGCGAAAGTTGAAAATCTTACTTTCGTCGTTTTGTAAATCCGAAGATTAAACGTTCTAAAACTGAAAAAACGAGTTGGGTGAGAGCAAAACGTGTAGAATTTCGTCTGCGAAACACGTAGGATCGATAAAGTAGGTTTGTATACTTTTTTGACTTGAGTCTATATGAATAAGTTTTCGAGATTTGATGACGAATAGCGTCTCGTACCTCACCATCAAGAAAACCAGGGTGTTTTCGATTCTGAAAATGCCGTAGTGATCATGGTCATCTTCACCGTATCGATGATTGTAATTTATCTTAATTTCAAATTTGGAAAGAAGGATAGTGATGATTGATTAAATCGAGGGATTTTTATGGTATTCTACTGAGAAAGAGATGGTGATGGAGAAGTGACATCACTATCCAAGCAAAAGCACTGCTAATGAAATTTAAAGTTTTAAAATAACATCTACACTGATAGCATGAAGCGAACTCACCAACACTTCTTGTAAAATCATTCCACAACCGAGAGGTATTGATGCTAACGTTCGGGATTACCTTAGCAACGAAATCTATTCCTTCACCTGCAATAACACTCTCAAATACACAACTTTTCAAGCTTCCAATGTGCGGTAGAGCTTTTTTCCGGAGCACTTTTGTTCTCACTTATTCCATTTTTTTCGTAGCACTATCGCATAAATAACACTCAAATTCCATACCAATTTCACTACAGAATGTATCCACTACATTCTTTGAAATCCCATTTTATACCGTACAACATAATTCCGATAGAAATATAGCACCTTCATCGTAAACTCACTGAAACGCAAACACGCAAACTTGACTGCATAAATAAGCCCTTGCGTCACCGACAAACTCTTGTTTCTTTGTTGTACCAAAAATGATGTTTTCATTGATTGCACTCGCCATAATCGTGGAACATGGTGTAAGCATGGTTATAACATCATTATAACATATTTTATGAACCGTTTTTGATGTAGAAGAAACGGTGTGTTATTGTTTGCTTTCGATATATACTGTGGTGGCTGCAAGGACAGCATGGAGACTTGTGCATGTAGAGTTAGGAGTTCGATCCCAAGCGGTGGCTGGTACTATAATTGTGTAACGTTGGGAACAATTAATTGAAATACTTATGAATTGAGTTCCGGAAATAATATTTAATCGATAATACAGTGAAGCTGTAAAAAAAATGTTCAGCAGTTGTGAAATGGTTGGGAAAGTGCCTTCTGAAGATGTTACATAGCTACTTAACGTATAACTGTCGACATAGAGCCATGAGCGGTATGCATGAGAGCTGCCAACACAGCTTAAAAATAGCTTAGTTGATTCGCCAGATTTGTTGGTACAGCACATTCACTCAACATAAAGCCGTCTATATGTTGAGTAAATGTGCTGTACATACGAACGAAAGCCTTTAAGCTATGTTGGCAGCTCAAACAATCATAATGTTTTATTTGATTTGTTTAAAAACAAAATTCCATTTAAGCTCCATCTTACGTTATGCACAGCCTCGCTGTCAATTCACAAATATGAATTAATCTCTTTCTTCTTCTTCTTTTTCTTCTTGGCATTACGTCCTCACTGGGACAAAGCCTGCCTCTCAGCTTAGTGTTCTTATGAGCACTTTTACAGTTATTAACTGAGAGCTTACTTTGCCAATGTTGCCATTTTCGCATTCGTGTGGCAGGTACGATGATACTCTATGCCCAGGGAAGTCAAGGAAATTTTCATAACGAAAAAATCCTGATACGACCGGGAATTGAACCCAGACACCTTCAGTGCGGCTTTACTTTGTAGCTGCGGACTCTAACCACACGGCTAAGGAAGGCCGATGAATAAAATGATTTATAAATTTATTTAAGTTCAAAGTTCTTGTTCAGAAGAATAGATCAACATAGCAATATTTTAAAAAAGTAGTAACGATTACAGTCATCCCTCCATGAGTCGATGTTCCATTACTCGATATCGACTCATGGAACCATACTTAAAACATAAAATCATGGTTACTATGATGGTCCCTTCAAACAGCTTTCCAAAGAATAGCTGTTCTATGACTCGATATTTCCATGAGTCGATGGTCCCTTCAATATCGACTCATGGAGGTTTGACTGTATATCAAAAAGCTATTGCAATCTTGGAGCATCAATTTCAAGTAATGACTTATGGTTCTACATATGTGACCCTCTGTTGTCAAATTCAACCTGTCATCCAACGCTCATCGTTTCTCCGAGGAGAGGAACCGCTCCAGCACACATCTGTAAGAACTAATGAAAACACCCGTCGTCCTCTCGGACACATGCGCTCTCGCCGCAAAGCAGATCCTGTGGTGGAAAATTGCGATACACATCAACCGCACCACCCATTGAGAGTTGTACGCGCGCCGTGTTTGTGCGTTTTGGTCGTGTTTGTGGGACAGGTTGTAAACTGACTTTTGACAACTCGGTGGCTATCACTTTCTTCAGTGAGCCGCTCCCCAGGATTGTTTCTCATGTTTGACAGCGTATGAAATCACTTCACGCAGTAGAGATGATATGGGATGCTGTGGTATCATCTCCCGAGAAAGTGAAAAGCTGAATACTGGTCCCATGCTAATCCACCTAGTAGGACTGATTTTAGGGCCTAAACAGTCTTAATGATAAACGTGCAGCTATTCATCAAGACCCCCTGCATGATTGTGGGTTTGAATCCGGCAAGTTGAGGAACTTTTCTGGCTAAAAATCATCTCGACTTTCCAGGGCTTGCCACATGATATGCGAATGCAAAAATAATCAATTCAGCATTGGGGCTTATCTGCATTCGTCGATTTTTCTTCATCGTTGTTCCCTTCACACTATTGCAGAAAAAAAAAATATTTTCTTTCCGTAACATAGGTATTTGTGTGCTGTAGGATGAAGAATCACTATAGTTGGCACAGGTGATGGGATCCGTTAAGCAAAACTCGGATTTTGTTGTAGAGTTTGCTTCTAGATTTTCAGTCCGTTTTCGTGTACTAACTCCTGTCCTGTCCAACAAACTAACAATTGACATTTCAGTTTTTAGTTCGTATTCTCATCCAACTAGCATCACATGTGTGATGTGCAGAGTCTGTTTCTCTCAGTGGTGCGGAAAGTAGGTAGGACAGGTAGGACATGTACTAAGCACGAAATCACCTGGGTAGGTCAGTCAAAGGATTGTCCTACCCACGATTCAATAAAACAAAACATGAGATCAGCAGAAACACAATCAAGATTTTCCATTGTATTCTCATGTCTAGTAAAGTATGACATGGTTTGTACATGACCCCCAAAAGTTCTGACTAATGAGAAGAACGATTGAGGATATCTGTAATGAAAATCATGGAAAATTTACTGTAATAATTGCTACAAGAAACTTATTCAACCATTAGAAAAACAAATGGCGAAATTCTCTATGGCATTTCTGAATAAACCAATAAATGGTTTCTTAAATATATTGGCCGTAGATATATTAAATACCCAGTAAATGTTTAGGGACAACGTGCCGTGAGCATTCCTGGAAGTAATTCTTGAGAAGTTTCTGGAACATCCATAGATAATTATCAGAAGATTATTGAAGGATCTTTGAATGAAGTAATGGGTTAATCTAATATCAGTCTAATACCACCATGGTATAAACAGCACGCATGAGTGTCATGGTGCTTGCGATGTCTGTAAGTGCGTTATCTGTGTTATCTCTTGATATTATCTATCTCTTGACGATTTTCAGCGAAATTCCTATAGAACTCTTACAGCACACTGTCTAGAAGTTGTTGGTTGATTCAGAATTATCGTAGATTTTTTTAGAAGTAACACTTAGTTAATTCCTTATACATTATTTGATCAAATTCCTACTGATATTTTGCGGCATCATTCATAGAAATTATCCAGCGGATTATGCTGATTTTTCGAAAGATTTTATTTTTCAGAATTGTTCATGAAATTTCAGTGAAACATTTGTTGTTGTTTCTGCGCGATGAAGCATTTTTTAAGCATCTTCAGTTTCTCCTGAAAACTTTTGCGGATAGCCGGGTCATTTCGGTGCAAAACAAAATAAGACTCATATTCACAAAATTTTTGCTGTTCATCCATTTGTTGTCTTGAAATAAATGATAAAATTAGAACATCCACACTCGTAGTAAAGACAAGATTTCTCTTCTTTTAACGAAAAGTCTATAGAATATATATTTCCACCAAAATGGCCTCCTTTCCTTATTCTGCTTGCATTGAATCCTGATGCAGAATTGTACAGGCTCCAAAGAACTTTCAGACACTATAACAGGTTCAGCAGGCTCTTCAGAATTTTCGTCTCAGATTTCCCGATTAAAAACTTCATGAATAGGGTCCTAAAATTTTTAATGAAATCTTGTTTTTATATAATAAGACGAAAGAGTATGATCTTGCAACCACTTTAGCAATTTTTACTGTTCAAATAACGGTTATATCACATTTAAAATTAAATTACAAAAATAGGTTCAAATTTGAATCTTGACACTTTAGATCATGTTTGACATTCACTGAGTCGGCAAAAACGCCACAGGGGCTCATCTTTTTAACATTGGGATTGTTCCTATTTGACAATTCGGAAGGGACACGAAAAACAAAATACACCCAAAATTTGAGTTTGAACCAAAGGGTGTGACAAAGTCCCAGAAATCCGAAAAAAATGTTTTTTGGCCGTAAACCAACGAAAATCATACACAAATTGAGTAAACATGTGATTCTGGCCTATACTTAATCGTTTAGTACTAAAATTAGGACAGGGCTTTAGGGCCCTATTATCATAGTGATTTTATTTAATATTCTTTCTGGGTCTTCTACAGGGTTCTCTTCAGAAGTTTTTCTAAAGATTTCTCTACCATTTTTCCCAGAAAGAAATCCTATCAGTGATTTTTCAAAGTATGCTTAGAAGAATTTCTCCAGAATTTGCTCCAGGAAATCATTGAGAACTGCAAAGCTACTACCTCCAGAAATTTCCTCAGGTATTACTTTAATTTTTTTTTTAAGCTAGGAATTTTTCCAGCATTGCATTCAAGTATTGTGCAGTTTAAACAATAATTCCTTTAAAAAATCTCTAAAAATTATCATGCAATCTGCAAAAATTCATTTTTGTCTGCGCACCACTTAATAATACAACAATGTTTACAATATTTTCTCCGATTATTCCACAAATTTCTATAGAGTTTCTCTCCAATGTTTTTTCAGGAATTTCTTTATAAAATTCTGCAGAATACTTTCCCGAGATTCGATAGATTTTTTTTATCGCTTTAGCAAATTATCTAAGAAATCTTCTAAAACTTCTTTAAGATTCCAGGAGTTATTTCAGAGAATCTTGTTCACTAAGGGTGACTTTAAAACTCATTCAAGTTTTGTCAGAGGTTACTATATAAGTTTTGTTTTAGAACTAACTCACTGATTTATTTTTGAGAAAAATTTCCTTAGCATTTCCCTGGTGACATTCCTGGAAGTATTCCTGAAAAAAACTTTCGTTTTAACCGGGAATCTTGAAAAATTTCTCGAAGATTTTGATTCTTGAATATTTTTTAGAGAAGTATATTTCTGTTTCCAAATCCAGGTTAGTATAGAAATATTTGCTCTGATATTATGAAGAGTCAAACTTTCATCTCCTGCCTCCTTCATTTTGTTTTCTTGGTTCCTGTTTTGCCTTTCTTCAGTCTCTTTTTGGTTCCTTTTATATCTTTTTTTTTGGCAAGAGGCCTTCAATTTCCTATTTTTAAGGCACTCAGTCGCTACCAGCCCGACGAATAGCTTTCTAAGTCTTGTGATAGAGGCTGTCATGGAATTGAGGGGTTAGAAGCAAAATGATGTCAGTGACCTAATTTTGTGATAATCTGCTTTGAACATTTTTCAGCAATTTTTCATTCTATAAGAATAGTTGAGCGGAAAAGTCACCTGAATATATCGTTAGAACGCTTGGAAACAGAAGAATTTCCTCAACTCAACTCAACTCTATTTAAAACGGCCGAAATGTCACAAACACCGCTTTGTGTTTGAGCCCCTCAAATATAGTAACTTTCAATTTCCAGCCCAGGGTTAAAATTTTTCGTAGCTTCACAGCACACAAAAAAATGCTAATGTTTGTCCTACCCATGATTCCGAATGTGGACGCGCCTCTATATTATATGAAAGATTACAGCAGAAACTATCCGCTCAGAGAACGAGTGGGATGTAGGAAACTTCACCGAAAAAAATGATAGAAGCAGTGATCATTCTAAACATTACATACATTATTTCTTATATCTAGATGTTCTGTGTTATTACACAACACTATCATCCTAATTTGGTAAAACAAATCTAAGATTTTATTAACATTTTGTTAACAATATATTACATTTCATTTGCCGTAGCAGTTCAGATTTTTTACAGGTGAGCTTATAAGAGAAAAAAAAACGTTATAACGTCGGAATACGTTCACTCTTTTCTCATAAAAGTGACATTTGATATCAAATAAAGTTGATCAATCGATTTGGGGCAATTTTCAGGTTTTGATCTACCTCTGTATAAATTTGCATTACTTTAATCGGTTAACAACTATTATTATCGAAATTAGCATTGTAAATTTATGTTAATCCTATATGACTTCTACTTTTAGTGATAAAACGCCGTAGCCTCCCTCAAGTCTGATGGCAATGTACGCCTATGATGAAATGTATATGTTGTTTGGAAAATTTTAATAAAAGCTTAACTTGTCAAAGGCTATCTGGCAAATCTGATTGAGAATTCATCTGCTTGGTTGCGCTAGAAGCATAGTATCTTCAATCTTATGTATCTTAAGAACGTGATTAGCTCAAAGGTTGGTGTCTTAGGCATTTTGTTGCTGAATTTCAAGGCAATTCATACCAACTGTAGTCAAAAGAACCGTAACATCCCTCACCACCCCGAAACTGAACTGAGAATTTTCCACCCAACTCACTTCCAAAGTCGAGATAAGCGAGCAAGACCCAACCAATCAACAACATCCCATCGCACTCAGACTCACCAGTCCTTCGCAAAGCCAACCCCAACGAGTCCTGTCGGTCGACCGTCCATTCAGAAGAAGAATTGCAGTCCCATCGAACGGATCAGGCAGGAGACGGAACCGAAACCGCTCCCCTTGTTGTGCGCGAGAGCCGAGAGTCGCGACCAGTGAAAGATTGTAAGCAAGTGGAAGCAAGTGGAGTTTCGATAGACTGGATAGACGGTGTCTTTCGGGATAGGGCCTGTTGGAAGGTAAATTCCACCCGCCCCGTTTTGAAGTGTTGTAGTTCGGTTTCGGGAACTGTGTGTGGACAGTGGAAGCTTTAAGAAACGTGAAACGATATCCGGAAACTCAAAGGACTTTTGGATTTCAGTTTCACCATCGATTCGAGCTAGTAAGGTGTTGAAAGTGACACTGTCCAGTGGGGAGGAAAATTTTCGTGGAAAATCGACAAGCTGGATTTCGGTGAAACGGGATTGAAGATTTCGGCCAAGGACGAGGCGTGAAAGAATAAAAGCCAAAACTTAAATCGCGAAGTTTGAAAAAATTCGACTGTGTCGAACGTTGGAATCAATACTGGGCAGGGTAAAGTTTTTCCCAGTGCAAGGCGTGGAAGAAAAATCTGTTCGGATTTGGATGAAGGATTTTTAAGAGAAGACAGTGCTTCGGTTTCTGGATTATCCCTAATCCTAGCGTGTTCGTGTACCGTGTTTCAAACAGGGTAAGAATCGTTGGTCGTAAATGTTACAAAACCTTCGAAATTTTGCATCAAATTTTCCAATTTTCGAGGATGGTCCTCGGGTGTGTACGGTCTGTGCTTGTGTATGTGTGTTGAAAGTGGTGACACAAGAAGATTTTTCCCGAGGTACCCAGCCCTATTTTTCACATTCCAGCACATCAACAAACGGATGCAAAAGGTCGAAGATTTATGTTTAGTTTTTGGTTCACATCGAATCTCATTTTTCGACGTTTTTAAATATCAGTGCCTTTCCGTTGCAAAGTTTAAGTGAATCATGTTTCTAGCTGAGGAAAAGTTTCATAATATCGAAGAAAATCTGAAGAAATCAAAAGAAGGCGTGAACCGTGTGTGAGCGGAACTCGTATCGAGAGAACGGGAGAGATTTGAGCGGTTGCACAGTGGGACGAGTGCCCGAAATCGTGAACTATTTTCTGCACCGTGTTTTTATTGGTAAGGGTCGTCGGATGAAAATAAAAATAATATGGTGCTGATAGTGCATTTTGGTCGGAATGATTATCCAATATGGTGTCTTCGGTAAAGTTGTAAATTGATAAATTTGAAATAACAAATAATGAATACAAAAACTGTTTATCGGATCACCCTATCGAATTGCAGGGGTATTCTATAAAAATACTCCAAAATGACGATACATAGTACTACGCTTTCATCTATAATCATGAGTATCCAAACAAAGAGCATGGTTTATGATTAGCAACTAGTTTTTCTCTAATCAGACCGTATTTTTCTTGACATTTATAATTTTAAAACCCATTGCTTTTGAAAAAGTAATGTATTTCATATGTTTACATCACATGAAGATATCTGATATTGTATCCAGCGCAGGATTTGAACAGCGGGGGTTCGGGTCAAATCTCATGAAGGAAGCCCCAAATTTAACGCATTTTGTATTGTCACAAATTGGGGTGTTGGATTACAATTTTGAATGGTACGTGTTTTTCACTCTTCAAATTCAATGATTGGGTTTAATTGGAAAAAAATGCACTGCCCGAGTAGCACACATGTTATAATTGAGGCAGAATAACTCTTATATGACCAGATCTGGCCTGATATCGAGTCATGGAACATCGACTCAAGGAGTTTTCACTGTATTATCTTTACTATAGTCCATTTCCAAGAATGTTACTATCTAATGCATCTATGTTTTGATGATATGCAGTTTGTTTAGGTTATAATGTCCTAGAAATTTTTGACATCAGATATTAAGTTATAATAAATCGAGTTTCTCACTATTTCAATAGGCTAAAAGAAGTATTTCACCTAGAATGAAGGAGGTATGAGGTTATCGTTGAGAAAAAATATATTTTATATGGAAATCGATAAGATTGCAAACGAGAAGTTCACTCTTATCCATCTACTTTTCCTAGCCTTTTGCAGTCCCTTTAGTTTTCCACCCTGCTACTGGAGAATAAAGGAATCTTTTTGAATTTAATCGCTTTTAGGGATAGACAGAAAAAGACTGCTAGTTTTCGAACCATTTCCAAATAATTTCAAAGAAGATCAATGAAATTTCATATGAGATTGACTCTTTGAGTACAAGATTGCCTCTTTTCCAGATTCGTTCAGGAAAACAGAATTTTATTTGTGTGCCATGGATAAACTTAGTAAAACTTTTTGGAAACTTAATAAATACGACATATAAAAGAGAATGTAGGGTAAAACAACCGGTTTTGGCCAGCCTAAGAGAAAATGCCAATAAAAATTAAATGGGAAGCCGTATTTATACTACAAATATGTCAAATGCAAGCTTTCAACCCATATTAGGGGTCAAAACTGATATAAAACCATATTTTTGCTTTGAAAATCCCGTTGGTCAATATAGGCCAACGGAACCAGTTTCGGCCAGAGACTTAACTTCGGTTCCTAAATTGGCCAATTGCATTGACTTCTCATGGGAGTGGCCAAATTATGAGTGTCCTGGCCAAATTAAGTGTATGGGTGTAATAATAAGGAAAATGAATTGTTTTTCTTATGTTTTGAATTTGAACGAGTAAATGAAGGAAGCTCTATCCTATGAATGTGATCTACTGAACACGAAAGATTTCATGCTGATTGGCTATGTTAAACGGTGTATAATCCACTATGGATACAACTGACGTATGGCCAAAACCGGTACTTCTACCCTAAAAATATTGACTTCCGTATTACAACTATTCTCTGTTGATATTTTTGATAAGATTGCAGGTATGGGAATTCTGATGAAACTTTTTTTTATGAATCTACAGTATTGGACAAAACCATTTGCAACTGCTTCAAGTTTTCATACAAAATGACTAACTTTGGTAAGATAGATCTCAGATTATGGACCGCTTCAAATGAAATTTTCACAGAACACCAAACATAACTTGAATTTTATCATATATATTTTTGAATATTTTTTTTCCAATCACTAGTTATCTGAAGAGCGGTTCCACAGAAAATGACGACTTTTTTCCCAAATTTCATTTTTATATTTTTTTGATTTGGATGAAATTTTGCAAATGCTTTCTTTATGCCCAAAAATGCCTTATTGCATCAACGGTTCGCCATTTTGACTCTAGCCTTACTTTTGAGAAAGGTATAAGAACAAAAAATCCCTCATAATTTTCAAAAAATTATAACTTAGAAACGGTTTGTCCGATCAGTTTGGTGTCTTCCGAAAAGTTTTAGGTTATTGTTGGGTCTATCTGGAAAAAATATACACTGTAAAAAAAAAATGTAATTTTTTATATTTCGAAAATAAAGCTTAAAAATAAATTTTCTCATAAATCGTATTATTTTTTAAATGTTAAAGTAGACAAAAAATTAAGTCTTTTGCACAGTGGGTCAAGATGGAGAAATCATGGACAAAAAAGTTATGTTTTTTTAAAAAGAGGTTAATTTTTGAAAATGGTCATAATAAACTTTTATTATGTTTTTCAACTCGATTTTATGAAAGTACGCAAAGTTTACAACAAAAAAGGTATACGGGAAAATCAGGCTAACTTTAACCGTTTTAAAGATACAGCGATTTTAATACAAAATTATGATATAATTTTCAATTTTCGGTCATTTTCGAATGTTTTTCGAGGCTCATAAGCCTAGAAATGTGTTCATTGTCTGATAGAGCAGATAATTTTTGACTTAAATGTTCGAAAAAATATTGATTTGGTAATTTTTCATGGTATGAGGTGAAATAAAAAATGTGCCCTGTAAAAATGATTTATTTATTTTTTTAACGAAACACAACTTCAACATTCAATATTGTGATATTTTAATATGTAATTATCAAGAAAATATGGAACAAAATGTTAAAAGTTAATAAATAACAAATAACGAATATAAAGCAATCAATACGTGAAATGCATTTATATCGATTTAAGATAATGAAATATTTCCACTCGAAAACAAAAGCTTTATGAGTAGAGGAGTAACGTGCCCAGTTGTCTCACACAAATAACACAAATATACCAGATGTTTTCTTAAAGTACAGCACGTTGGAATATTTTTATGATCGGACAGAAACGTACCTAATAGTTAATTCAAGTACCCATGTTGGTATAAAAAAGAGCTGATGCAGCAAATGAAAATCAAGTGAAAAGTAAAAGATAGCTTAGAACAATGAAGTATAAAATGAACACCATCAACAAAGGTTGTGTAAATGTGTTTTCAAAAAAATGTTCAAAAAGTTACCGAAATCTCACGGAAAGTAATATTGCCAAATTAGTTGAACTAGGATTTGCAGATGAAAATCAGCTTAATAAACAATTTAAAATTTGCGATTCGTGCCGTTTACAATTGACCAAAAGAACAGCATTATCAAGCTGTGATGACTTATAAAGTAGTGAAGAGGAAGATGTTTGCATGGAAGAGGAAACAATATAAGCATCAGCAACTTCAATACAGTCAACGGATTCCAATATGAATATTCCTAGTCAGTAGTCATTGGAAGCAACGTCAGCAACTTCAATAGAATCAACGAACTCCAACTTGAATGTTTCTAGTAAGGAAACATTAGAAGAAGCGTCAGCAACATCGATTGAGACAACGGATTCCAACGTCCCTGAATACATCCAACAGTCTAGCTAAAGAACGTGAACATCCCATCAAAATGCCAAGGAATTATTTGATTGGGCTCAAAAGCGAAAGGAGGAGCAACTAACACAAATTTTCTTTTCTTATGCAACTACAACAGAGTATGAACATATCAAGGAGCAGCTTAATGAACAATATTCGAAAGCAATAACTATTCAGGGAACAAAAAAGTACGATTCATTTATTCCAGTTTCCGTAGATAAAATAGAAGTTAGGCAATTTTCAAACTGTAATGATAGTAAAAATATTGTAAACATTATGAAAAAGTAAGAAACCTGTATCAAAATAGTGCGTTCCATCATTGTATAAGAACATGAGATAAAATACTTTCAGAAAAAAAAATACAGTTAACTCTCCCTTACTTGATATTCCGTTTCACGATATCGAGTTAGAGAACCATAGTAAAAGTTGGTTTTCATGGCTAACTCGATGGTCCCTTGGATCGCAGTTGCATTGGTTTTGTATTCTGTAACTCGATACCTCCCTTACTCGATGGTCCCTTCAATATCGAGTAACGGAGAGATGACTGTATTCTTTATTTTATCAACTCGAAAAACATCTGAAAACAACCAAAAGTTGTGAATTTTCAGTAAATTTAATTTTAAAATAGCTGTATCTCGGAAACGCTAGCAATTAGCATAATTTTCTCATATACCTTTTTTGTTGCAAATTTTGCGTACTTCCATAAAATCAGGTCGAAAAGCATTCAAAAAGTTTATTGAGACCATATTGAAAAATCAACCTTTTTTTAAAAAATTGTCCATGATTTCTCCATCTTGACCAGTGATCTTGACTGTGTGAAAGACTCCATTTTTTGTCTACTTTAAAATATAACATTTTTTTTTACAGTGTATATTTTTTCCAGATAGTTCCAAGAATAACCTAAAACTTTGCGGAAGACATCAGACGGATCAGACAAATAGTTTCTGAGTTTTAATTTTTTGAAAATTGTTAAAGCTATTTTTCTTAGGCCCTTCTTAAAAGTGATGCTAGGGTAAAAATGGTGAACCGATGATGCAAATAGGCATTTTTGGGTATAAATAAAGCATATGACAAATTTCAGCTAAATCAAAATATACAAAAGTAAACCGACATTCGAATTCAAATGGAACCGCTCTGAAGTAAAATTTTTGAAGAAAAACTCAAGACTATTTATTTCAAAATCTGATAGCCCTACACAAAAAACTGTCCTCAGCAAACTTGTTCATCGTCTCAAAATCTACAACTTCGAAGTTATTTCTTAAATATGTTGAGTAATGTAAATTATAAAAAATCTCATAGTTAATTATTGACCAAGTTATAGGCCATTCCCGCCAAAGGAATCTGGCCTTCGAACGTCGGAGTCTCTCCGAGCTTGTAGGTTGAAGCGCCACTCTAGCGAGTAAAATCGTTACTGCTTTTGAACTCGTGATTAGAAAAAATATTCAAAAAAATATGTCAAAATTCAATTTATTTCTGAAGAACATTTCATTCAAATCGGTCCAAGAATGACGCATATATATTCGGTGTTCAAACAGACCGGGCTAGATGATATTTTGGCCTTGTAAAGATACATCAACGACTCCATTGATTCTTATTTTTTCGTTGCAACTTTGTTACATACTATTCATCAAAATAGGTAAGGGTCAATATAGCAATATAGGAACGAACCGTCAGATCTTAAGCAGCATTCTCAATATCTTATTGTAAATTTTCAGAAGCACGCAAGGAACCCCCATTATCCGATAAGAATACCGATTTACACTTCTCAGAAACTCACTATAAGAACAAAGGATTCCATAAAGAATCCTAAGGTTTAGAAAACTCATACACTTGTTTGAGATCACCAAGACCACGTAAGAAACATTTCTTTTATTTCACCCCGTATCCTTGATTAAAAATTTTTAGATGGCACTAAGTATACTTCAGCCTGACTTCCACTGGTATGGAATGTTAACTATTATAATTATGTTATTAACTGATATATGACCAAAATCACGTTGATGACTGTTGTTTTTCATGGCTTCATGTACTTTCAGCATAACACGGGTTTGGTGGTCTAATGGCTACCGCTTCTGCTTCAAATGCAAAAGGTCATGGGTTCAATCCCAGCCCTTTCCTTTTCCTCATACTTTGTAGTTGTATCTTTCACTTGCTTCTATCTTCCACTCTCAATCTACCACATTCATAGCAAATGCTAGAACCAGAGGCGGAAGAATCGCAAAAATCCGTTTCCCTATGCTTCCATTCTTTCATCATTATAGCACGCCTTTTCTTACGCCTGATACATAGGCAGTCTGCTAACCAAAGAGCAAAACTCTCTGTCATGCCTTCCATGTAACCCATACACTCCCGCATGAACTGGCGTAGATGCAGTCGGATTCCACGGTCTACGGTGGGCCAGTATAAGTGCAACATAATTTCTTCCCCCTTCCTCATTAGTCTGCATTCTGACGCGACAGGTGCAATTGTTGCCTAACAATAGAAGATCAAAAGCACTTATACACTGCGGGTGTCTGTTAGTCTCAAGTAGTCAGCATTTCTGGAATCGAAGGGCTCAACTGATCGCAGCTACCCTTATTGCTGGCCGTCGCTGCAGGTGCGGAATCCCGGAAATTTGTGACCGGCGACTGCCCACTTTTTGATTATTCACTTTTCCACTTTCCGGCCAAACGGTAGGGGGACATGGGGCAAGAAGGACACCCGGGGCAAAAGTGCCACCTCTTGTTTCACGTAGTTCAAATCAAGTTTTTGATGTTTAACACAGGATAAGTATAAATTGAGTACTAATTGAGGGTTGTGTAAATATTACAGTTAAAAATGTTTGGTACAAAAAATTAGAAAAATGTCTTTAACTCACCAACGCAAAATATGCGAAATATTATAAGAATGTAAGACTGGAAAACAAGGTTTGACTCCCAATAAATACAAAACATATTGATTTTTCCACACAGTATTGATGATTTTTAATTGTTTAATATAGCTGTGAGGATTTTTTTTTCGAAAAAGTCCTTTTGACATTAAATTTTACATATATAATAACAGTATGTCTTATGGGGCAAGAGGGACACCGCAATTTTCTCATATAAAATCAAATGAACTTTTATTTTTCTTGTTTAGTATTGCATTCAATCAATGTTTCCTGCTAAATAAAATCAAAATAAACCATCTTGGACATTCAAAATGGTTTCTGAAAATTTTTACTGTTATTGTTACAGTCAAATAAGATGAAAACTAAATTAATTTCGTAAAACTACTTTTTACCTATAAGTCAACTATTATCCCTCAGTTTTTATCTTTACTTACTATACAATTTATCGTTTAGGCGGGAAAATAATAATATACAAAATTTGTGGCATTTTGCTCTGGTGGTCTTCTTGCCCCATACGAGTGGCACTCTTGCCCCGTGCCTCGTTTGAAAACCTCATAAGAAGGGACATTTTCAAAAATCTCAAATCATCATGTGTTTCTTATATTTTTGAAATCTATCGATAACATCATTTAGAACAAGAAGTGAGCTTGCCCCTACACTGGAACAATCTTCAAAAATTGTGCTAATCAACCATGATTTGAACCAATATATCTTAAGGTGCCCCCAGCCCCCCTATTTGTCTCCTAGCTGCGGTGTGGTGCAAATTTTGCGGTCGCTCATGCACCTCTGTGTGTGTGCAATGTTGGTTTGCACGAACATTTCAGTCGGTGGTGTGCTAGTTGTCGATTGATGCGATGGTATGTGCGTGTGCGAAAAAGGCTTTTAGTTCAGGGGTGTTCTAATGGGAGGCACACTGCGACCTCTTTATTTCAGATGTTCCTTTACAAAGTGTTCATTCTCATGATAATATCTAATATACCTTAGCTCACCTATACTAAACGTAACACTCTAGAATATATCCGCAATGTTATAGTCCTTACTTATTTATTTAGCTCTCCAAAAAATTGTGTTAGATTTGATGTGTGTAATGACTTTGTTTTGTCAAAAATATTAAAATTGATCGCATTTTGATTGTTTTACGTGTTTCCAAATCGGAGAAAACTTTTCATAAGAGCGTAACAGCTTTGGAAACAACACGTTTCATCAAAGGTGGCGATCGCATTTGATGGGAGCATTCTAGTGGCGCTTTCAATCGAGTTCTTGCAGCACCAGGTGACCCATTTTCCTTCAGATCAGTTACCCGAGCAAAGCTTGAGATCAAATTGAAATCTATGTTTGATGTTTTGATGTTGCAGATTTTGCTAACTTAGTTTGTTGTCATTGTGGTCGTTTTAACAGTAAAATATCAAAACTGAAAGCAGAAAAATGCTATCATGGAGATCAAATTGAGAGCTCACTGAGATATACTTATTTTTGTTGGATATAGAATTAAGTCGGCAACAAGATAAGTACTATATTGATTTTTTTTTTGTTTTTATAATGTTGCACTAATAGATTTATAACTTTGTAAAATTATAACATTAACAAAAATAGTAAATTAACGAAAACAAAAATATGATGTCGAATATATCAAAGATTAATTGATATCAAATTATAATATCAACTCGATGCTGAAAACAGAACATGTTACCCAGTGAACCACGTATCGTATAAGGATGTGCGCCAAAAATCTCATATTCATACGTCAAAAATCAGAATCGCACAATATGTCAAATCAAAACGATTAAATGTTAACACAAATTGTATATAATTCTCCACTACGATTCATTGTCGACAAACTTTGTTGACAACAAACCATGCCGTAAATAGTATAATCTAGAATCGCATCAAGTTGTATAAACTGACAGATCATATATCAATGCAGATTAGCATCAAATGAAATCGCAATAACTTAGCAAAATTTGCCACCCGAGGCTGGTATCTTCTGGCGGTGGGCTTCAAAGAACAACAAAGCGTGTGTGCCTTATAGCAAACTTCCTTTCATGTAGGCATGTAGAGGTCTGTGGTGTAATGGTATGGTACCGGTTTAGAGATCCGGGTCTCGCTAGAAACTTTTTTTTTATTTTTATCGGAATTTTGTGTCGTCGTATTGCTGACCATGGAAAGTCTGAAAAAGTCGTGGGAAGTGCGTATATGGCCTCCACTTTGGTGTGTGTATATAGCGTTTTCATGCATTTTATACGAGTTTTCATGCATTTTATACGAGTGACATACAATGATGTATAGCAAAAAATATACCAACCAAAATGTTGACTGGGTATTGACTTGCTTTTGTTTGGGTAGCTGGCGAATTTTATAAACAGTTATTTACGTTTAAATATTGACCTTGGCAGATACACCAAATTTTGTATGAGACAGCAGCAGATACTTACTATCATAACAAATAACTTATGAGAGTACCTCAACAAGTTTCCATCCACTATTTGTATTAATCACTTTCTCGTTACTTGTTATGGAACCACTAAGAGGTAAATGTTACCTTAGATAACTGTAGACATTTTTGATAAATTTTAAACAGAATTTCAACAGTTTTGATAATCCGCACGGCTCAGCTCCATGAATGTTTGGATTGATCACCTATTTGGGAGTCCCGGAACCGTTAGAGGACTAATATAACTTTACATAACTGAATACTTTTTTTAAGCTTGTTCTCTATGGAGCTCTACAAATGTCTGCAGTTCTTTTAAATTAATGAAATGGGCACTCATTCGAGAATCATGGAACCTATTCCAGAACCTCTGTGTGACCAATGTTACTTTAGATACATGGCTTGAATCTATCAAATGTTTGAATTGGTACTTATCTAGAAACCCCAGAAACGGAACCACTAGGTTGCCAATGTTACCTTAGGTAACTGATTTTTTCTGTTAATTTCTCTTGGGATTCTACAAATTATGATATGCCACACGGATTAGTTCCATCAAATGTATGGTTTGGCACTTATCCAGGTATTCTGGGTCCTGCTATCGAGCCACTAGATGACAAATGTTACTCTAGATAGAAACAAATCTGAAAAGTTGGATATGTCGCATGATATGATTGCATCAAACGAATGTATAGACCACTTATCTGAGAATCCAGGAAACTTCCACAGAGCCAATAGGTGGCCATTGTTGCCTTAGATAATTGAAGGCACTTGTAATGAATTTTGTTTGAAATTCTGAAAAGTTTGATGGGTCACAATATGTTTCTATCGAATGAATTAAAAAAGAATCTGCCATGGGTACCAATTGAACAATACTTCCATACTCAGTTAACATCGTCTTGAACCAGTTTGTTATAAAATTCTGTAAATTTTGATGTGCCGCACGGCTTGATTCTACTAAAAACATACTCACTATTCCAGATGCCGTGGGAACCGTTCAATGGCTTCCAGAATCGGCCACTTAGTAACCAGTAGTGCCCTGAACAACTTTAAAATTGAATACTATTTTCTAGGAAATTTACACCAAATCCAATGTTTCACAAGTCACAAAAAAACATTTTGCAACAAATATACTTTTAAAAATCTAATCAAACTATTATCCCTTTAGCACCGGTTCTGAGTGGTCATGACGGGGTTGGTGGTCCAATGGCTACCGCTTCTGCATCATAAGCAGAAGGTCATGGGTTCAATCCCAGGAACGTCCCTTTCCTCGTACTTTGTAGTTGTATCTTTCACTTACTTCTATCTACCACGCTTAATATATCACAGTTGATCTATCACAATTCATAGCATTTGCTAAAACCCGAGACGGAAAAAAACCGCTTCCCTACGCTTCCTTTCTTCCATCACTATAGCACCTTTCCTTACGCCTGACACATAGGCAGTCTGCTAACCAAACAGCAAGCCTCTCTGCCATAAAAAAAACACCTCACCCCTTCACCCTTCTCGCATGAACTGGCGTAGATGCAGTGGTATATACGGTCTACCGTGGGAGCCAGTGTATGCATCATCAACTCCTTCCCCTTCCCCTCATTGGTCTGCATTCTGACGTGGCAGGCACCATTGTTACCTAAAAATAGAAGATCACCAGCACTTAAACACTGAGGGTGTCTGTTAATCCCAAGCAGTCATCTGGTTGGTTCCTTGTGTAAGTGCAGCTGATCTGGCGATACTGGAGTAGCATCCCCGGGCGGCCAATCAAGCACAAAGCAAACTCAAGCTCACCGGTTCTGAGTGGTCAATTCCAAACAAACCTAGATTTGCAAAGAGAATCAATAAAGTACATTTGAGAGCCTTGTACCTTGTACCTTGTACCTTGTATCTTGAATCTTGTACACTCCAGTTGATACGAGTAACTGACACTGAAGAAGGCTCCAACTGGTAGTTGAAATCAGTGCTGGGAATGATAATAGTAGTAGGCTTGAATTTCGCGAAAATCACGTGGCTCTCCCCAGTACAGTAGTTCAAAAACGTGAATCTTATCAAGTAGCCTATGTTGGGTGAATGAATTTTCTAAATCGTTAGTGTCATTGAAAGCTCCAAATGTGGGAATTGCAGCGGGAAATAGAACATTTTTCTACGGTAATTTTAGGTTGCCCTTAGCAACGGGTGTTTTGCAATTTTCAAGGCTTTTTGCCTACAGCAGCGGTGGACGTGAGTTTCACTGGCTTCACTGACTGTGATTGGCTTTGTTTGGCTACTTTAGAGTGAATTTCAGATTTATTCCCAACCATGGTAGAAATACGTGTATCTGTCAAATATAAGCAATTAAAATGTGGTACTTAGATCTACTTTTCTGATTCTCTTTATTGAGATTCTTCTCAAAGGGTTCGAATAAAATAATAAAAAGAGTCAAGAGAGGAATTCCACGGAGGCATGCAAGTCGATTCTGATCGACCATTTCAAAAATATCTGAAACTTTGCACAGTTTTTCAGTTCCATCTAAATCGTCATTTTCCGATATCAAATCTTCAAGTTGAGTCACGACTAACTTTTCAAAAGGGTGTATGTGAAAATGGGTCAAAAATATTCAAAAAGCTGCACAGCAAAAACGGTTCGTTCGATTGTTAGACAACTAAAGAAACAAAGTTAGACAACTAAATAAAGATTCCAAAAAAAAATACACACAGTAAAAAAAAAATGTTTTGCATTAAAAAACATCATTTTTGTCACAAAAACTCAAATATCTCAAAACCCTATCGGAATACCAACGTAATTTTTTGAGGGAAAACGGTCCATTATATTAACTATCTACCATAAAAATTTGGTGATGGTAAGCTAATAAACAAAAAAGTTATGACATTTCAAATATTTCACAAATTTGACACTTAGTGAATTTTTTTTTTTTCATTGTTAATTTTTTTTAGGACCGCAGTTTGTTGCTGATTTTTTTGTTAAGGGTACCACATGAGGTTAACAAGTTGTTTTCATGATATTTTATTTAATTATTCATAACTATTATAGCATCTATTAGAAAGTTAGACGCGATCCAGTGTTGTGATCTAAAGTCTTGATAGTGTCATATTTTTTACTGTACGTAACTGAAGAAAAATTCTCTCAATAGTAGATGAAAAAAACCGAATTTAGTACTATACCATTTAATTCCACTAGAGTTTGTATCCTTTGACAGATACGCGTATTTCGACCTCAACTGTAAGGCCGTCTTCAGTGTCGTGTACTAGACAAGTCGAGTCTAGTACACGACACTGAAGACGGCCTTACAGTTGAGGTCGAAATACGCGTATCTGTCAAAGGATACAAACTCTAGTGGAATTAAATGGTATAGTACTAAATTCGGTTTTTTTCATCTACTTATAGGTATTCTACTAAACAGCTCGAAGATTTATTACTCTCAATAGTGTTGAAACCTTTTGATAAAAGAAACCTATAAGAAATCTAATATTGAAGACAAAAGCTACAAAAAAAGTTTTCTATACAGGTATACGACTAGTATACCTGCAAAAAGTTTACCTCGTAGAGAACAAGGCGGGTCTATACCCAGGTGATCTAGTATACGTAAAGCAGGTCGGTTTTCTCGGCGCTGGTTTTCTCCACAAAGTTAAAATCTGATTACACCTGGGTGGAGCCTTGGTAGAGAATAGACTTTGTTAATCATATTTGGGAGAAAGCGAGTAACTTCAACAACATCAAAAACATGATAGGTACATACCATGAACATACTCACGAAAAAGCTAAAAATATACTACCACTATGGTTATAAAAGATTTAATTGTAAAATTTTTCTTCAGTCAAGCAAACGACACCAAACTAGTCAGTAAAAACTTAAAAGTGATTTTGTTTATTAAAATCTAACGAGCAACATGAGTAGTCGCTTTCTCAACTGTTGCAGGCCGTTTGCAGAAAAAAAGTGTTCGAAAGAGCTACGAAATCTCACCGAAAGCACCATAGATAAACTGAAAGCGGCTGGTTATGCTCCAATGTCTACATTGAATACAAATTTACGCATTTGTACGTCCTGCCGTTTAAACGTTGACAAACGGGCAATCTGTGCATCATCGGTGGATCAGGTTGCAGGAAGTTCGAAAACAACAACAACTGAGGAATTAATAGATGCACCGACAACAACTGAGGAGTTACCAGAAGTACCAAGTGCAGATAGTCTTGCCACGGTACCATCAGCGACATCTGTTTCAACAAATCAATCAGAAGATGAGTGCATCCAGAAGGTCAACATCGAACGCTTCAACGAAGGGATAGCTGGAATAAAAGTGACTCCGATTAAATGGACGAAGATGGGTTACGTCAATTATCCCGAGAAAAAATACCGTGAAATCAACGAAGCTGTACGAAGAAACCTCTTCAAATTAGGACCTGAGGATGTGGAAAATACAGACTACGATGAGGTAATTATGAATATGAAGGAAAGGTTCTCGAATCTAGCCACGACAAGGAAAGAAAAATTATTGATTTTGTCGATGCTGCCAAGCTCGTGGTCTATTCAAGACGCCATTGATGAGTTCAAAACCAATAGAAAAACAGCAAAAGAGGCAAAACAATTCAAAAATAACTGTCTTGCAACCAAAAATGCTAGGTCGAGTACTTCATTAACAGATGAGACAAAAGAAAAAAATAATTCAATATTTTGAAGACGATGAAGTAAGTAGAGCTATGCCTGGCCAAAAAGATTATGTATCTGTAAAAAAAGATGGAAAGCGTCAAGCAATCCAAAAACGATTAATGATGACTACTTTGAAAGAAGCGTATACACGCTTCAAGGAAATTAACGAAAATATTAAGGAAGGTTTTTCCTCATTTGCAAGCCTTCGTCCAAGGCAATGCAAGCTTCTATCCAATTCAGGAACACATAATGTTTGTGTGTGCACTAGAGTGATGCAAATTTTGAAGGTTTTGCTCCCCTATGCTTAAACGATGTCAATTATGATGAAAATGATCCTCCCAAAATTTGAAGTGATTCTGAAGAAATTTGGTTGTGCACACGCTATTTGAAGTTTATATGGAAATTACTATGGAAAAGGCAAACCTTTTGTGTTCAGTCCTCTAACTGCTCGTCATAATAATCTATGGAAAAGTGAACACACTCATCTCATGTGAAAACTTCCCAGCTACAACTTAGCCGAAGACCACATTTCGATGGGACGTAAGGACAATTTGTTATTTTTGATAACAAAGTCTGAATCATGCTGAGATAATCATTCAATTGCTTTCAGAGCAACACTGCGTTTTTGCTGTAGACAAGGATGGAAATCTAGTGAGCATGACAAAATCCATGATGCCTCGCGTTGTTCTTTATCCTGCGATCATAGCAACAACGATTAACTCTTTGTCGTCAAGTTATCACAACAAACTACGCTCCGCGAATAATGCATCGTATTGCACGTGTGCTAGCGATTAACTGTTCGCGAAAAAAAGTTTGATTATTTCGAGGATTTTTCCACTTTTACTCAATGATCTACCTCCATATATGTTGTTTGTGATTCTAAAACCATTCGGACATTGGTTGAGCGATAGATAATAGCGCGAATGCGGCATGATTCAAGTTGATCGCTACTTGTAACAACATCCGATAAACTCTTTGTCCCACGACAAACAGTGCATCGGATGCTTCATATATCTGCTCTACGCACGCGTAATGAGGTGTTGAAATCATGTTGCTGCGAGAGTAACGGCCCTCTTAGATTATTCCAATACTGTGTTGTTGATCGCTAGAGCCGATTTTTTTCCATCCTTGGCTGTAGAACATAGTAGCCTGGATTACTTTGATCTATTCTTCCCGCCAGGAGCACCACTGTTGCCTGCCGAACAGCTGGTGAAGCATGCTACATGCAAATCAACTTTATAATGATGAATAACAATTTATCCTGAGGTCCAATCAAAAAGTGGTCTTCGGCAAAGTTGTAGCTGGGAGGATTTCAAATAAGAAGAATTTGTTCACTTTTCCATAAAATATTATGACGAAGAGATAGAGGGCTGCACACACAAGATTGGCGTTTTCCATAGTAATCTCCATATAAACTTCAAATGGCGTGTGCACAGTCAAATTTCTTCCGAATCACTTCAAACTTTGGGAGGATGCTATTTACCATAATTGAAATCGTTTAAGTATAGGGGAGAAAACATTTCAAAATTTGCATCACTCTAGTGTGCACAACACATGAAAATATTAACCTAATCTTACATAGTTTGAAAAGAATCAATTTATCAAAGGATATTAAAATATTAACTGGTAGTCTTTTGTGTGAAAATACAACATCAAATTGCTATCTACGATCTTGTTCGGATTGTCCAGATTCTTCATCATTGGAAAATACTTTATTCGCTGAGTTTGAAGAAAATTATATTGATCAGTTATCATTTGAGCAATGGGTGACCACGGATAGGTGTGACCTAGAAACTATTGTAAAACCTGTAGATGAGTTTGTGTCATTTTTTGCTTGAAATTAGAAAGTTTAATTCCTCACGACTTTATTAAAACAGAGCAATCCCGCTTTTTAAAAAATACGAAAAATACATTACAAGATGGTGAATTTTTAGTCATTTGTGATTTTTCTGAAAACTATAGCTTTGTATTGCAAGATGAAGTGCAGTCCCATCACTGGAACGTACAACAAGCTACAATTCATCCATTCGTTATTTATTTCAATGGAAGTACGCAAATTGAACATTTTAGTTTTATTGTAATTTCCGAAGATTTAAGACACGACTCAGTATCTGTAAATTTGTTCATTGCCAAAATGATTAACTTTTTACGCGTTGATAAGAATAAAGAAATCAGAAAGATATATTTCATGTCTGATGGAGCAACATCGCAGTACAAAAACCGTAAGAATTTTCCGAGCCTATGTCAATTTAAATCAAAGTACGGAATTGATGCAGAATGGCATTTCTTTGCTACGTCACATGGAAAAGGTCCTTGTGATGCTATTGGAGGAACCATAAAGCGCAAGTTTAGCCAAAGAACGTGAGCATCCAATTAAAACTGCAAAAGAACTATTTGATTGGGTGAATCGCAGAAAAGAAGAAGATTTAACAAAATTATCATTTTGTTTTACTACTACTGAAGAGTACGAATTAACGGCATCAGAGCTCAGCGAGCAATATAATAACGCGAAAACGATCCAAAGAACCCAAAAATTTCTCTGTTTCATTCCATTGTCAGAAAATAAAATTAAAGCAAAACTATACTCGAACTGTACTGATAATGATGCAAAAGTGTTCGATATTGTAAAAAAAATGATTAACAATAAATAAATAAATAAGTATTAATAAAATGTTTTCATGATCTCATAACGCATACCCAAATCCAAAACTTTTAAAGTTTATATATAACATTTAGAAACTCATCGATCATACTCTAAAAAAAATATCCTGGTAAAAAAAATTTTATTTTCGTGTAATCTGTTAATTCATTTTAATTTATACATATATACATATATGTACATATAATATTTATACATATACATAATATTTATACATATAATATACATAATACTAATGAATACATGAAAACGACTTATTTAATTCACGCAAGGCCCTTAACAATAAAATCAGCAACAAACTGCGGTTCCCGTAATAATTTACACCGAAAAAATATTTTTTTTTTCTACTAAATGTGAAAGTTATGACATGTTTGAAATGTCATAACTTTTTTGTTTATTGGTTTACCATCACCAAATTTTTATGGTAGATAGCTAATATAATGGACCGTTTTCCCTCAAAAAATTACGTTGGTATTCCGATAGGGTTTTGAGATATGTGAGTGAGATATTTTTGTGTCAAAAATTATGTTATTTAATGCAAAAAAAAAATATATTTTTACAGTGTGTATTTTTTTTTTGAATCTTTATTTAGTTGTCTAACTTTGTTTCTTTAGTTGTCTAACAATCGAACGAACCGTTTTTGCTGTGCAGCTTTTTGAATATTTTTGAACCATTTTCACATACACCCTTTTGAAAAGTTAGTCGTGACTCAACTTGAAGATTTGATATCGGAAAATGACGATTTAGATGGAACTGGAAAACTGTGCAAAGTTTCAGCTCAATAGAAAAAAATGAATTAAAAAATTTACCAAATTTTGGTGCTGTTGCTTGGAATCACTCAAGATTTGTAGCTAGATTCACAAAATTAACGCTTGACGATAATTTTGAGTACAATTACATTGATATTAATCTACATTTCTGAAGAAAACCATCAATTAAAAAAGTTTGAAAAGTACAGCGCCATCTGTAGTGGAATTCTTAACTGAATGCTTTGGTAACTAGATGCACCATATTTTTGAAAAACATTATCCGAAGGCACCATAGGGATAAAAACACTTATTTTCACATACCTAGCTGAAAAAATTCCCGATTTTGAGACTCCGTCCCACTGTGAATTGCTCGGATTTGTGCCAAAAAGTGACACAGTCTCTCACAATCGTGCAGATTTCAAACACACACACTCACAAGCTTTAAGGATTTTCCATCTGCGAGACGAGGACGAGAGAACAATCCGAGAGAGAGCGAGCGGAAAACTCTGATAGCGACGAGATGACAGATCTGTCCGACGTTCGTCGTCGTCGAATGGCGATATGGAGGGATGCTGAGAAGTAGCCCATCATCACAAACGGTGGAAAAGCGATGGGAGCTTTCGGTAGACGGTGTGAAACACTGTGATCGAATTTTATAACTCAAACCCCTAAAGCTGAGGAGGACAATAAGGAGGTGCTGCTGATGAATGGGCCATGATCAAGTAAGAGCATATTCATGGAGTTGGTGGAAGCTGGAAGCGTTGAGGGAGTTGTTTGCTTTTGCGGCTTTGGTGGAATGGGAACGATGGGAACGATGGGGAGCAATGTTGGATAATAGAATTTTCGCAGCTTTTAATAATGTGGAAATAGGTTCCCGAAATGGGTGTTGTCAGTGGTAAGATGGTATATAAATTGATACTTCGTTGTTTTTTCTATTTCATAGCAAAGAGTAAGGTTTAAATTTTTATTAGAGATAATTCTCCGTAACATGAAGATGGATGACTATTGAATTCATGAAATCGATGTAATAGGACGATATTCAAAACTGAAAAGGCAATAGATGGCTCTTTTCCAGTGGTATTAAAACGAAATCCTGAAGCAAAAAAATAACACAAAGGAAAAGGAACTAAACAAAAAAAGTTAAATATTCATACAGTCAGGTCTCCTATTAGACACATGGTTGGGGGGCGTAATAGGAATCTGCGTTATAAGAGACCAAGGGCTTATATCACTTTGGGGGTGTTGTTGAATATCTCGTATGCCAAAAGAGATAGCACAGTACTGTCTTCGGCGAAGTTTTAATGCGTAGACGATCTACCTTTAGGAGTTGAGGATCATCCTTTTAGTTGAGAACTTGGCCGGAAGGGGCGATTTTTCTGATTTGCACAATATGAACCATGAGGGATAAGAATGCAAAATTTTGTAACATATGATTTCTCTAGATCCTGATGTTTTGGAAGGTTGGTGTCTTCGGAAGAGTTGTTCAGTAGCTCAAGGGCTGACATGCGGTGGTCATTCTGATACGGAATTGCGCCACCAGGCGGCGCTAGTGGGCATGGAGTTTTTGTTTTGCGCATAGCTCAGTTGCCTGACCACTTAGAAAGATGGCGTCTTCGGCAAAGTTGCTCAGAATCACAAGGGCTAACATTATTTGAACCGAAAGTTTCGAAAATTTGCCACTAGGCGGCGCTAGTGAGCAAAGAATTTTTGTTTTGCGGATAGCTCAGTAGCCTGACCACTTAGAAAGATGGCGTCTTCGGCAAAGTTGCTAAGTATCACAAGAGCTAACATTCAGTAGCCTTACCACAGTAGCCTTACCACTTAGAAAGCCCCGCCTAGTGGCAAAATTTTGAAACTTTCGGCTCAAATAATGTTAGCCCTTGTGATTCTGAGCAACTTTGTCGAAGACGCCATCTTTCTAAGTGGTCAGGCAACTTAGCTATGCGCAAAACAAAAACTCCATGCCCACTAGCGCCACCTGGTGGCGTAATTCCGTATCAGAATGACCACCGCATGTCAGCCCTTGAGCTACTGAACAACTCTTCCGAAGACACCAACCTTCCAAAACATCAGGATCTAGAGATATCATATGTTACAAAATTTTGCATTCTTATCCCTCATGGTTCATATAGTGCAAATCAGAAAAAGCGCCCCTTCCGGACAAGTTCTCAACTAAAAGGATGATCCTCAACTCCTAAAGGTAGATCGTCCTACGCACTCAAACTTCGCCGAAGACAGTACTGTGCTATCTCTTTTGGCATACGAGATATTCAACGACACCCCCAAAGTGATGAAATCCCATAAGCACTTGGTCTCCTATAACGTTCTGGTGTGTCTAATAGGAGTGAGCGTAATAGGAGTGCACGTTATAGGAACGCGTTTAATAGGAGACCCGACTGTATTACACTTGATTTCTAAACACTTCTTTTTCGATCCAGTTTACTAATTGCAAGTAATTTACGTTTTTAATTATTTTCCATTCGAGTACCATTCTTCCATGCGCTTGAAGTTTGGGAAATTTGAGAACCGAGCGTAGCGTGAACAGTGTGTGGAATATAAACATACCTAAGTGTCGCTGCTCGGCGGCCAGTAAGAGAAACTGAATGTTCAAAAGTTTGATGTCTGTACTTTTGGCAGCTTGCGCGAACTGTTAGTATTTAAGAACGATGTAAATAGTCGTTACCATATTTGCTCGTAAATAAGTGAACAAGTTCGATTTTTTCAAACCAAAATTTGCATCACTTCAAAATATTTCTACAGAGTTTCATACAATCAACTACCTTTTTCTTTCTGAAATTCAACTTCTAGTGTAATTTTTCGTACGGAATTGCTCAGTTCGTTTCCAAAATTTTCACAATTTTGTTCGATTTAGCGAACTATTGTAAATAATACAGAAATTCCTCATACGTACTGAATACAGCATTTTTTTTTTTTTCAACAAAGCGATCGATGGTATCGTCGGAAAAGTTGTAAAAGAGCTCAAGGGCAAAATTTTAGAGTAGATCCTGGGACTGTGATGTGAATCGTAGGTGATAGTGTGGAACTTGGTATTCCTGCGATGATTCTTAGATTCCAGTGCACTATGGGCCAGGGACGCAATCTGGCGGAACAAAATTAATAACTCGGTAACGAAGCATTTCAGCAATATTTTTTGTAACAACGAGGGCCATCTTCTGACATAAACGGATAGTTCGTAAATCTTCCGCATAGGTGGCGCAACAATATAACTTTTTACTGTGATGTTCTATAGATTTGACATGTTCGGCAAAGTTGTTCATTTTGATTAAATAAACAACTCTCTCAAAGACGTCACAATTCCACAGCCTACTGTTTTCAAGTTATTGACAAAATGAGGCCAAATTAGTGAAAACCCGGTTTTTATTTTTCGAACTTGATATTTTTTTTCAGAACCATGGTATACAATATTTGCGAAATATTAATCGCGTTATGACAAGAAAACCGTAGAAAAATGAAAAAATCTCAAAAATACCAATAAATACTTCTCTGAAATTTTTACATCCATTCCATCTAGTATTGATTTTTTTGCCAGAAATTTTGAACTTGCGATTTTTCGCGCTTTTGGAGATATTAAGGTTTAAAAATGGTTCTATTTTTCAAGTTTTTTCATTATTTTTTTTAATTTTTAATCGTCGTATTATTTAAGGGTTTCACCAGAGTTTGTGATTGTCTTATTTTTACCAGCAAAAAATATTATAGAACATGGTTCTGAAGGAAATTATCAAATTTGTTGAAAAAAAATCCAATCTGGTCTTTTTGGCCAATAACTTGAAAACAGTAGGCTGTGGAATTTTGACGTCTTCGAGAGAGTTGTTTATTTTATCAAAATAAACAACTTTGCCGAACATGTCACAGTAAAAAGTTAGATTGTGGTGCACCTATGCGGACGATTTACGAACTATCCGTTTATGTCAGTAGATGGTCCTCATTGTTACAAAAAAATTTGCCGAAGACACCAAATTCCGGGAACGCTTCGTTACCGAGTTATTGATTTTGTCCCGCCAGATTGCGTCCCTGGCCCATAGTGCAGTGTTGCTATTGGGATATTGCTCTTATGATTATGGTGCAGATTCTTAGATTCCAACCTAGTTCTGGAGTTTAAGTGTGGATCCTTTGGTAACAATGTAAATCTTTGGATTAAAGTGTTGATCTTAAGATTTCAATGTGGATCTTGGTACTACAGTGTGAATCCTGAGACTTTAGCCGGGATTCTGGTATTTCAATGTAGATCCTTTGATAACAGTGTAATTATTGGGATTGAACTATCCTTAGATTCCCGTGGATCATGGGTCATGGATTCCAATCGTCTAATGATGTTTCAGTTTGGATTCTAGTGTAAATTGTGTTACTGCATTGTGGATCCTAAGGCTTCTCATGTGGCCATTCCAGTGTGGTTTGTTGCATTTCAGTTTGGATTCTGGGACTGTAATGTGTCAGTGTGGATTTTGGGATTCCAGTATGATTAATGGAATATCAGTGGGAATTTTAGTATTCCAGTTTGGATCCTGGAATTGTAACGTGCGTCGCCGAGTTTCAGTGTGGAACCTGAGATTTCGGTTGAGATTTTTAGATTTCATTGAAGATCTTTAGATTTAAATGTGGATCTTGCGATTTCAGTTATTATCCTGGGATTGGAACTTGATTCATTGGTTTTCAAGGGAAATCCTGGGATTCCAGTGTGAATCCTAGGATTTCGAGGTGAATTCTCGAATTCCAGTGCATATCTCGGGATTCCAATATTGATCCTGGATTTCCGGTGTGGATTTTAGAAAGATTCTGGTCTTCCAGTGAGGGTTCTGGAATTCTAGTGGTGATGATTAAATGAAAATTTTAGGCTTCCAGTGGCATAACTGTTGAAATACTGTGAGAGTAAGGGTGGAATACCATGCAACTGTTATGGCAATACTGCAAAAAATGTGATCAAATAGTTTAAAAATACATTGGTAATCTTACGGGAATCCTGGGGTTCTTGTGAATATCCTGTTGAAATTCTATAGCAGTTCTGAGAGAAATAAGTGTGAGTTCGGAGGAAATCCTGTGAGAGTTATGTGGTAAACAATTAGAGAATCCAGTGAAAATACTTTGGGAATCATGTAAGAATTCCACAAGAGTCATGTGAGAATTCTCCGGGTGCTTTGTGTGAAACCTTAAGGGAATCTTTGCAAAATGGTGAAGAATTATAATATGGTAACGACTGAGTTTACATTGTTCTGAAATGTTAGCAGTTGGTGCAGCAAAAAGTACAGACAACAACCTTTCGAGCATTAAGTTCATATCAACTGACTGGCGACACTGTTGTTTGTATTTCACTCATTCAAAGTGCTACACTCAGTTTTCAAGTTTTTTAAATTTTCAACACAGGCTCATGGAAGTATGGTAGTTGAGAACTGTCCAATCGTATGGAAAATCATTAAAAATTTTAGTTTCTTGAAATTGAGAAACTGTATCAAAAAAGCGATAATTAGAAATAAAGCGTAAAGAGTATTGATAATACTCCATAAATTCGGTTTTACTTCCACTGAAAAACAGCTCAGTTGCCATCAGTTGCCTTTTGAATTTTGAATACCGCTCTATTGTGTAAACACGACGGATTCATCATTTCTCAATAATGATGGAGCAGAAAGGCATAGAAAGGACAGAAACAGTAAGAAAACATTTGAGAACTTTCAGAAACCGCTTGAAATCGTCCAGTTACCTCTGGAAATCGTTGAGGACCCCTGAAAACCCCTCTGGAACCATTTAAAATCCCTAAGAAACTCTAGAAAACCCTTAAGTTTTCCTGGAAACTGCAAGAAGCTTCTTGGGAGCCAACAAAAATTCCTCTGGAAGTCCCTTGTAAATCCTTTAGAACCTGAAAAATCTCTTTGTAGATCCTTGGGCATCGCTTCGGACTTCCAGACAGCGTTTGGAATCACTAACGATCTTAGAAAATCACAAAGAAAGATATAGTAGTAAACACTATCCTGTGGTATCCTATGGAATCCCTGTGGTTGACCAAAACATGATTAGTTGCACAGAGATTCAATTAATGGGGCTAGGAATTAGCTAGCATTCTCAATGTGCACAAATCGAGAGGCTGTCTGTTTTGCGTTGGGTTACACTCGTGAAATGCTCCGTGATGGGAACATTTCCATCTCTGCTAGAGACCGAATATACAACTGCATCTCCACAGTTTGCACGGAAATGAGGTTGTCTTCTTTGCATATATTGTTAGTAAGATAAGGAAAGGATTTAGGAGTCAGCTGAGGATGGTAATACAATCCATGATATATTTCAAATTACCCGGATTTGCTTTCCTCCATCAGTAAACTTTTTGAAAAGGTCATTTTGAACAGAATAATGGTCCACATCAATGAAAATTCTAATTTTGCCAATGAACAGTTCGGATTCCGCCATGGACGTTCGACCATTCATCAACTTTTACGTGTAACAAATTTGATCCGTTCCAACAAATCTAAAGGCTATTCTACTCGTCTTGCTCTTCTAGACATAGAAAAAGCATTCGACAGTGTTTGGCATGGAGGCTTGATCGTAAAATTAAAAAACTTTAATTTTCCAACATACATTGTTAGAATAATTCAAAGTTATCTATCAAATCGTACACTTCAGGTTAATTATCAGAACTCCAGATCTGAAAGACTTTCTGTAAGAGCTGGTGTTCTTCAAGGCAGCATTTTGGGACCAATATTATACAATATTTTCACATCTGACTTACCTGACTTACCTCTGGGGTGTCAAGAATCCTTGTTTGCGGATGACACAGGCCTCTCCGCCAAACGACGAAGACTGTGTGTCATCTGTAATAGACTGCAAAAACGTTTGGATTTTTTTCTTCATACTTGCAGAAATGGAAAATTTCTCCTAATGCTTCCAAAACTCAACTAATAATATTCCCACATAAACCAAAAGCTTTTTATTTGAAACCTTTAAGTAGACATGTTGTTACAATGAGAGAAACCTTCAATTAGACATGTTGGTCAGATGAAGTTAAGTACACTCCCGTGCAAATGTTTGGGTTCACCCCCTCAAAAACATACACAAGTGTTCTGTCCATATACCTGTGATTACACGTCCAATTGAATCTCTCTACGCCGCATTCGAAAGACAAATATTTATTCTTACTTCGTATGTATTTTTAAAAAAACATTAATTGAACTTTGCATACTAAATTTTTACTTAAAGTTGTGACATTTTTCAAAAAACATCTAATTTCCTCAGCATTGGATCGACCAAAATTTTAAATCAAAGTGTCATTAGAATCGTAATCTTATATTCTTTGAAGAGACCCCACGAAATTTTGGCGGAAAAATCTGGAAAGTATTCAAAATCAATAAACAGTCAGTCAAGTCATCGTGCAAAAGTTTGGGTTCACCCCTTAGTATGATGCAAATGGTGCAAAAATTTGGGTTCACCTTAGCCGCACGCACATCATTTTTGTCAATATCACTGCCATTTTTCAAACGATTTTAATAGTTTGAAGCTTATTTGCACGCAAATAATGGCGCGTACATGATTGGTTTGAGATTTCACAGATTTAAGTAAGTTCAGGTGAACCCAAACTTTTGCACGATGACTTGACTGACTGTTTCATTGATTTTGAATACTTTTCAGATTTATCCGCAAAAATTTCGTGATTGCTCTGCAAAGAATATAAGATTACGATTCTAATGACACCTTGTTTCAAAATTTTGGTCGATCCAATGCTGAGGAAATTATATATGTTTTTTTAGTGTGTTTTTTTGAAAAATGTCACAACTTTAAGTAAAAATTTAGTATACAAAGTTCAAAGAATGTTTTTGAAAAAATACATACGAAGTAAGAATAACTATTTGCCTTTGGAATGCGGCTTACAGAGTTTCAATTAGACTTGTAATCACAAAGATATGGGCTGAACACTTTTGCATGTTTTTTAGGGGGTGAACCCAAACTTATGCACGGGAGTGTATCTAGGGCTCATGCCAGATAAGAATTTAACTTAAAAAAATTACATTGAGGGCATTCAAGCCATATGTAACAAATATATAAAATATCTTTATCCACTTTTTAACAGAAAATCGAAACTTTGTCTTAAGTACAAGCTTTTGATCTTCAAACAAATTTTCAGGGCAGCCATGTTGTATGCTGTACAATGCGTTATATATTAAAGTTATGTTAGTTTTTTTTTCTCTTCTAATGAAATCAACTAACCTGTAAAAAATACTAAACTGCTACGACAAATAAAATGTAATATGTTGTTAACAAAATGTTAATGAATTTTCATTTAGTTTTACTAAATTAATATGACAGTGTTGCCTGACACAGAACACTCAGATGTAAGAAATGATTGTAATGTTAAAAATGATACTAATGAAAAAGTTTAAGAAGTGAAAGCATTCAAACATGAAACTCGACGGCAATCTATCGTTTTTCTACTTGGTCCTCTTGCGTAGCTAGAGCAAAATAAGACATAAACAGTAGCACTCATTCATTACTTATGAGCCCGAATTTTGTCTCGCAATTTGATACCCTCATAGCGAAGAAACTCATCTTCGAGACACGTCGTTCATCAATACGCGGGGCTCACCGGGAAGCAAAATGGGTCACCGAGGAGTGGATCAAGAGTAAATAAAAATGATATGATACAAATTACCCTCACCCTTGCAAATGTGTGTGTGTGTTTTGTCCTGCTGCTCCCACGAAGGGATCGGAAGGTGTTGTGTGCCTGTCCGTGACAGATGTATCCTGTCATAAAGGAAATCAATTGATTGCGTATGGAGCGAGGACTCGGTAAACAATTTACGATTGCTTTCAAGAGGACCAAGTAGATGGATGATGTTATTTCGTTGTACGACACGACATGTATCCAACTCGAGACAGAGAGAGAGATAGCTTCCAATTTATGAAGCCCCGAAATGAACCATGTCCTCACGATTGATTGAGATGTCGTAACAGGCTGCCCAACTTTGATGACAGCAAACTTTTAAATTAATGACACTATCCACATGCTTCTTTTCCCTGGCCCTTTCTCTCGGTTGAGCGACACTTTAACACGATAAATGTTCCTGGAAATCCTTGGTACCTTCACTTCATCAATCAAGCCACATCCTCTTATAATATGCTCTTTAAAACGGACGAAAAAGTTATCCTTCAACTGTCGAACCCTTCGCCGCCATCCTGTGCCGGAACCACCTTCACCTCGTGCTCCCAAAATGGTTGAAAAATATCTTCTTACCTAGATAAAGGCCACTTGGCTTACGGAAAACCGTTCCACAGTGGGGTGAATTTCAAATTAGACGGACAAAACCTTTTAAAAGCCCCCATCGGAAGACATTCAACCGCATTTTGAAATTTCACAAAATTGTTTTATTTAATTTTTCATATTTTTTATATTACTCGGGATGTTATTTAACAAAAAAAAAACCTCCCGAGCATACCTGCGAGCTAAAATACTTTTGACCACCTATTCCCAGTTTCGCCCCACTGTGCGTTCCATCCCAAAGAGTGGGTGCCAAAAGAAGTGAAAACTTGCCAAGAGGCTCCCGTTTTTAGACATCAGTTCGCAACTGTAGGCAAGTTGTCTCCTTCTAGTGGGGAAAAAAGTGACCATCGCTGATTGCAAAAGCGATCGCTGTCAAACTCCTCCGCTTTGACAAGATGTCTATCTCTGTGTTCAGTATATCTGTGCGCTGGATGCCTCTACTCGGTGAACATGGCGAAACGTGGCTGCTCGATAGAACAAGCTTATCATTGCCAAAATGCTGAATTCGGTTGGGTGGTGCGCCTCGAGAGGTCGACAAGTGGGGTCACTCGAGCAGATGCTATCTTTTATGTGTCATCACATGGAGTCCGAAATGGGATCATGTTTGGCTTGGGTTGTTCCGTTTTCGGGAGGTGCGTCTTTGACGATGGAGGTGAAGAGCGACTGAGATCTGAAGGACTTTCCAGCATCACAAGTTTTAAGACAATTGTCCAGAATTGGATGAGGAAACTATTTTGGTCATTAATGTTAGTGGCACCTTGGTGTGCAGTGCTTCAAGCTCTCTAGTACGAACTTTTCTTTATATTGTGTCATTGAGTCAACTAAGAATATGTCTCAATATGTTAAACAAGAATGATAAGCTAATTTATGGAAATTTCTTCACTAATATGGGGAAATTGCATCATTGTTAGGGCCGTTCTTATTTTTTTAATACACTTTTACATACACGTATTACACTTTTTTACCTTACATACAATTTCTTATCCTATGAATAATAAATATGTATTATTATATCCTATGAATATTATGATATCAATAAATATATTAAATATTAAATATGAGTCGTTCAATCATTCTCAAAGTGAACAAGAAGAATTACAATCATGATTTCATGGATTGTAATATACTATTTCTTGGAATCCAATTTTCTGGAAGATCGCTTCCTGTAATAGGGAAAACTTTACAATAATATATAAAATAAGCGATATCAAAAAAAAAAGCGTTTAAACAAGAGATGCATTGTTTGGAAAATCTATTCTTGAAGTGCAAATGAATCAAGCCACAACTTTTTAAGATCATGAACCTGGAGAACCGAACATCCGTTTGAGCTGAAAACTTGGTCATCACCAGCAAGTGATCAATCGATTAAGCTTTGAACTCAAACGGATGTTCGGTAATCTAGATTTGTGCTCTTGAAAATTAATTGCATCCTCTCCTTTTCCATCGTTTACCAGACTTCAAGCTTTGTTTTTCCTGTCTATATTAACGAAACTTTTGGCTCTGGGCTAATTCGAAATCATGAGAATCATAATAATATGACCCTTAATTTTCCGTATACAGGAGAACATAAATGAAATAGGAAATATCCTCAACCTGGTTATAGCAACGAGTAAATATTAATAACGGATTTGTTTGACAAATAAGGAAATCAAATGACCACCTACGTAAAATGGTTAGTTAAATAGAACATCTTCAATCTTTTCGTAACTTTTAATGCACATGATAGAGCTAAAAACAGTCTTGATAGTTTCTTTTTCAAATTGGTTGATATTATCTTTCTAGCAGGAGCAAAGCAGTGTTGCCAGATTGTTGAATCTAAAATAATCATATTTTGGTTTTGCAAACATTAATATCGTTCAAACTTTGATACCATATATTCTGAACTGCAAATTATCAATATGACAACGGCAAGGAAATTTATCAAGTGGATTTTTTGTACTTTTGATAACATGGTGCTTTTGGAACAATGAAAAATAGCTGAAAGGCAATTCGAAGTAATCAGAAATATAAACAGTTTTACCTTGTTTATAATGAAAATTAACGAAATTCTTAATAGGCTAATCTTATCGTCATTATTTGCCCACCAATTATCTTTAATTTTTACATATTTATTTAATGACTTGTTTTGAGGAATTTTCGATCATATTTTTTCGTGATATTTCGCGAATTTTGTGCATTTAAACATTTTTGTCGGTAACTATCATTTTGTTTTGCTGGCAACACTGTTCAAGTTTTGTGCATCATTGAAATTTATGCTATGCTCAAAAGTAGTATCTATCGAAATAAATTGGAAAAGCAGCATTTAATTGGTTAATATGGCCTAGTGATATCTATTTTCTCATAGTGGTCATCATGGTAGTCATATCTTCTGAAAAACCTTATTTGTCTCATATGCCCATTACATCCATAATACTAAGGCATTACTAGGTTTCAGAATTTTCCTATTTAATTTATATTCTTCTCTGTACGAAAATCATTGTGAAAAGCAGTATATATAATTTCACTCTATTTCAATTGGTGACCGAGGTTATTGGTTGGGTACGTTATGTCAGATCAAGAAGCTTTTCGTCTAGGGTTTTTTTTTTTAATAAAATTTATTTGTACTTCATTCCAACGAACCATTATTAAATATTTCACGGATTCGCTTTATATATCATGAATTGGATTTTATAAAACAATTTTTTTTTTTTTCAATGTTGACTCATTTGGTTCATCATTTTACCGTACAAATGTTTTTATGTTCGTTTAAAAATTACATAACCTTAAGGTCGCCGCGCAAATTTGTGTAACGCAAGAAGTCACGCGTTGTACTTTGTACAACATCCTTGGTTTTTCATATTCAACATGAAACATCTTGCTATCTTGATTCAATATAGAGAACCATCTTCGACAAAGTTGTTTAGGAGATCAAGGGCAGTTATTATTCAGTTTTGGAATTCCGCTAGTGTGTATGAAAATTTTGGTTTGCAAATATCTCAGGAGCCTGACCACTTAGAAAGATGACGTTTTTGGCAATTTTTTTCAGCAGCTCAAGTGCTATCTTTATTTGAACCCAGAAATTCGAGATTTTACTGCCAGACGGCACTAGTGAGCATGATACTTTTGTTTTGTCCAGAATCCAGAAATATCCGCAAATCAAAAGTTTCATACCCACTAGCGCCGCCTGATGGCAAAATCTCGAATTTCTTGCCTAGAATAATGATAGTCCTTGAGCTACCAAGCTATCAGCAAAACGAAAGTTTCATGATCACTAGCGCTGCCTGGTGACAACATTTTGAATCAACTTGCTCGAGCAATAAAACCCCTTGAATAACGGAACAACTTTGTTGAAAGTGCCATCTTTCTCAATGGACAGGCTTCTGAGATATCTGCAAAACAATAGTAAAAATTTTTTGCACACCAATGCCACCTAGCGGTCAAATTCCGAATTAAATGAAGTGCCATCGGATAGTGCTCCACCTCCAGAACGACTTAACTAAAGACCCCATGGTTAGACATTTTTTCGATTTTGAGATATATCAATTTTAAATAGTAGCCTACTCGATCCGTATATAGTGCGTGCATTATTATGCGACTACTATGTACATTTGCTAATTTTACCGCATTATAAAGGGCTATACTGTAAACAAAAACTGTTGAGTATTGTCAGTAAGAAGATTCTTGAAGAATAAATTTTGGTTTGGTATCGATAGATATATTTGTTGTGAAACGATAGCATATAAATGGCAGCTGTTGTACAAAGCAAAACAGCGCGACAGTCCGAAGGTTAAAGGCTCCCCCAAATCAACGCGATTATTTTCGCGTTGATTTGGGGGAACGATTTCGTTGTTGTGTCGCTGCAAGCACTCTCATATGAAACCATCTAGATATACTCGTCGAAAGTCGCCGCGAAATCGCTGTGGCTTAGACACGCTCATCCAACTATGTATGCAGCGAAATATTAGCCAAATTACGGAGATTTTTTGCCGCTGTCGCCGAAAATAATCGCGTTGATTTGGGGGAGCCTCAAAGGTGACTCATTCTTCAATGTACAGTTTGAAAGGTTCGAATCATCTGCTTCGATTTTTTTTTTTTTTTTTTTTTTTTTTTTTTTTTTTTTTTTTTTTAACTTCTTTATTAGTATCATTCCAAACATTACATTCATTTCTTATATCTAGGTGTTCTGTGTTATTAGACAACACTATCATCCTAATTTGGTTTAATTAACATTTTGTTAACAACATATTACATTTCAGTTGCCGTAGCAGTTCAGTTTTTTTTACAGGTGAGTTGATTTCACCTGATTATAAGAGAAAAAAAAAAGTTTTTAATATACTTAACCTAACTTAACCTAAACATATAACGCATTAATCGTGGCAATAGAAGATTGTAACGATTTTTGCCTGAAATTATTTATTATTTTATTTGACATTTGTTCCAATGTTTCAACATTGGATATTCTATGTAACTCATTGGTACTATACCAGGGAGGAAGTCTCAGAATCATTTTCAAAATTTTATTTTGAATTCTCTGCAGAGCTTTCTTCCTAGTATTACAACAGCTAGTCCATATTGGTACAGCATACAACATGGCTGGCCTGAAAATTTGTTTGAATATCAAGAGCTTGTTCTTAAGACAAAGTTTTGATTTTCTATTAATAAGGGGATATAGACATTTTACATATTTATTACATTTGGCTTGAATGCCCTCAATGTGATTTTTGAAAGTTAAATTCTTATCTAGCATGAGCCCTAGATACTTACAGTGGCTCAATTTCATTTTCGTACGGGGCACTGTTTTCATATCAAGTTGGTATAAAACTATTAAATGGTGCATGGACTTCGATATTCTTTATCAATAATGAAGGTTATAGGTGTCATCTATTGTTTGGCAATGACAAACTGTATTCATTTGCTTAAATCTTTGGAATAATGGAAAAGTATTGAGATTGTGTCTATAATTGACCCAATTCCATATTCGTACACCTAACAAAAAAGAAATATACAGCATTCAAAACTAATTTTTAATGGACTAGATGACTACTCAAGCTCTTCGTTGTGTTGTTCAGATGCAGTAGAATACATTTGGAAAATTTATAAACGGATATATTTGAAACTTAAGAAAATTTAAGAAAAATAACAGTTTTCCCATGTTTTTTGCTAAAATATTCGGTAAGTCGAACAATAAATTGCATTTTTTCATCATCACTTCCTTAAGAATGATAATTGCGAATATTGCACAAGTTTCAAAAAATTATAATCAGTTTTAGAGTAGCTAAGAGTGGATATCGACAACTTATACTTTTGAATCTTAGGTAATAAAATATTTATAACAAATCCTAAACCAAAAATTTTAGTCAATTTCTTTATGTTTGGCTCCTAAATGTATATACATAATCCATAGTTAATGTTCCTATCAAAACATTGCGTAATTATCATTTTTAATTTACATTTTACTACCAAACATGATTATAGAGATTTATAGAATAAATATTATTGACATAACCGCAACACAAACGTGTTTTTAAAATGATGAAAACAACAGGATATATTCCATTAAATAGTGTATCAATGCTTTCTGCTCATTCAAGTTATTTTGTATTTTCCTTATAAAATCAATAAATTGCAAAATAGAGTGCTATTTTGAATACAATTTAAATATTATTTCAAAGATAATTGAATATTACGATGACATCAATTATGTGGAGGTATGTACAGCGTAGTTTAGGGTACTTTATTGTAAAACGAAGTTCGTAGTTCAAATTATTTTTACAGACAAATTCGAAATTAACATTTACCTGTTGTTTAGAATGAAAATTTGGTTTACATTGATTAAAAATATCATTTTAGAAGAGTTTTGAACTTATGGCACAACAATTTTCTGAACTCAAAAGGGATAAAAACTGTTTATGATTTCTGTTAAGTGTATATATTTCAACTAAATTTCTATAAGAGCTTACGAGTATAATCTATAGATTGGATCCAATGACAAAAATAAACGTAATTGTTCGAATTATTGGATTTTATAGCAAAAATCATTGGAAAACTGGCATTTCTCATAATTTTACCTAAATTTTATATATGTCCACTAATAAATTGTCCAAATGTATTTCACTACATCTGAACATCATAACAAAGCACTTCAGTAATCAAATAGAGCTTCTAAATTTAGTTTTGAACGTTGTGCGTTAGAATTTTGGTAGGTGTACGAATATGGAATTGGGTGAATTTTAGACATCAATTCAATACTTTTCTATTAATCCAAAGATGAATGTAAATGGAAACATTTTGTGATTGGCAAACAATAGATGACACCTATTACCTTCAATGTGGATAAAGTATTTGTAGCTCAATACTTCATTTAATAGTTTTTTACTAACTTGATGTGGAATCAGTATCCTGTACGAATATGAAATTGGGCCACTGTAACTTCATCTGACCAATTTATTGGAATCCCTCTCATCGTGACAACATGTCTACTTGAAGGTTTCAAATAAAGAGCTTTTGGTTTATGTGGGAATATTATTAGTTGAGTTTTGGAAGCATTAGGAGAAATCTTCCATTTTTGCAAGTATGAAGAAAAAATATCCAAACTTTTTTGCAATCGACTACAGATGACACGCAGGCTTCGTCCTTTGGCGGAGAGGCCTGTGTCATCCGCAAATAAAGATTTTTGACATCCCTGAGGTAACTCAGGTAAGTCAGATGTGAAAATATTGTATAATATTGGTCCCAAAATGCTGCCTTGAGGAACACCAGCTCTTACAGGAAGTCTTTCAGATCTGGAGTTTTGATAATTAACCTGAAGTGTACGATTTGACAGATAACTTTGAATTATTCTAACAATGTATGTTGGAAAATTAAAGTTTTTCAATTTTACAATCAAACCTTCATGCCAAACACTGTCGAATGCTTTTTCTATGTCTAGAAGAGCAAGACCAGTAGAGTAGCCTTCAGATTTGTTGGAACGGATCAAATTTGTTACACGTAAAAGTTGATGAGTGGTCGAATGTCCATGACGGAATCCGAACTGTTCATTGTCAAAAATTGAATTTTCGTTGATGTGGGCCATCATTCTGTTCAAAATAACCTTTTCAAAAAGTTTACTGATGGAGGAGAGCAAACTGATTGGACGATAGCTAGAAGCTTCTGCAGGATTTTTGTCTGGTTTTAAAATTGGAACAACCTTAGCGTTTTTCCATTTGTCAGGAAAATATGCTAATTGAAAACATTTGTTAAATATATCAACTAAAAATGATAAGCTACTTTCTGGAAGTTTCTTGATGAGGATGTAGAAAATTCCATCATCTCCAGGAGCTTTCATGTTTTTGAATTTTTTAATAATAGTTCTCACTTCTTCCAAATCAGTCTCCCAGGAATTTTCGAAAACGTTCTCTTGATTGAGAATATTTTCGAACTCCTGAGTAACTTGATTTTCAATTGGACTAGTAAGTCCTAAATTAAAATTGTGCGCACTTTCAAACTGCATAGCAAGTTTTTGAGCTTTTTCGCAATTAGTTAGTAATAATTTGTTTTCCTCTTTCAATGCCGGTATTGGCTTCTGAGGTTTTTTCAAGATTTTAGATAATTTCCAAAAGGGCTTAGAGCCAGGGTCCAATTGAGAAATTTTATTTTCAAAATTTTTGTTTCTTAATTGAGCAAAACGTTTCTTGATTTCTTTCTGCAAATCCTGCCATATAATTTTCATAGCAGGATCGCGAGTGCGTTGAAATTGCCTTCTCCTCACGTTTTTAAGACGGATCAAGAGTTTAAGATCATCGTCTATAATCATGGATTCAAATTTTACTTCACATTTTGGAATTGCAATGCTCCGGGCTTCAACAATGGAATTTGTTAAAGTTTCAAGAGCATTGTCAATATCAAGTTTAGTTTCTAAAGAAATGTTAACATCAAGATTAGAGTCAACATACGTTTTATATATATTCCAGTCGGCTCGTAAATAATTGAAAGTGGAGCTGATAGGATTGAGAATCGCTTCTTGGGATATTTGAAATGTAACAGGGACATGATCAGAATCAAAATCAGCATGAGTAATCAGTTGGCTACAAAGATGACTAGAGTCGGTTAAGATCAAATCAATCGTAGATGGATTTCTAGAAGAGGAAAAACATGTGGGGCTATCAGGGTATTGAATTGAGAAATATCCTGAAGAGCACTCATCAAATAAAATTCTGCCGTTGGAATTACTTTGAGAATTATTCCATGACCGATGTTTGGCATTAAAGTCACCAATGACAAAAATTTTTGACTTATTGCGAGTCAATTTACGCAAGTCAGTTTGGAGCAAATTAACTTGCTGTCCAGAGCATTGAAAAGGCAAATAGGCAGCTATGAAAGTATATTTACCAAACTGTGTTTCAACAGAAACACCTAAAGTTTCAAAAACTTTAGTTTCAAATGATGAAAACAGTTGATGTTTTATACGCCTATGAATGATGATTGCAACTCCCCCACATGCCCCATCAAGTCTATCATTACGATAAACAAAAAAGTTAGGATCTCTTTTGAGTTTAGATCCAGGTTTTAAATACGTTTCGGTAATAACTGCTATATGCACGTTATGAACCGTAAGAAAATTAAACAGCTCGTCCTCTTAACCATTCAGAGAACGAGCATTCCAATTTAAAATATTTAAATTATTATTTGGATCCATTAGAAAAACGTAATCCAATAACAATTTGATTTGTAAATTTTACACCAACTTGGACTGCTTCAGTCATAGTGGTGGCTTTGAACATTGCATCAATCATTAGATTCAATTGTTCAGTTAGAAAATTAAAATCAGAGGCAGACATGTCATGTGATTTCCCATTAGAATTTCCGGTAGACGAAGAAGCGGAGTTACCTGTGGCGGTAGGGTTTTTTCCATTTGATTTGAAACAAGTAGAATGGGTACCCATGGATCGAACAGGGGAGGAGTTCGAATTTCCTGCTACGATATCGGCAAAGGATTTTCCGTGGGTAGATACATTCGAAATTGAAAGATTCGAACGGCTACCCGACGGATTAAAATTAGTTTGCGAATGAGCATGATTATGATCTTCCTGATGGGTATGATTCATGATCAAGCGATCGTTAACTGAAAAATGAGCATTGTTCAATACTCTACCAGGTAAATTCCGGAAACGACCGTTATCGTAACGGATATTATCTTTCATCTGCCTGGCACGAGCTTAAATGACCCTTTTGCGTGAAGGACAATTCCAAAAATTGGACTTATGGTTAGCCCCGCAATTACAGCATATGAATTTGGTGGTATCTTCCTTCACTGGACAGACGTCCTTAGCGTGAGAAGAACCTCCGCAAATCATGCATTTGGCATCCATGCGACAATTTTTTGTACCATGACCCCACTTTTGGCACCGACGGCACTGAGTGGGGTTCTGGTAATTTCCTCCAGGTTTCTGGAAATGTTCCCATGTCACACGGACATCGAACATAAGTTTTGCTTTTTCTTAAGCTTTAATATTATTTAGTTTTTTTTTTGTTAAAGTGAACTAAATAATATTCTTGAGAAAGCCCTTTCCGAACAATGCCAGATTGGGTTCTCTTTTTCATAATGATTACTTGGACTGGGGAAAATCCAAGTAAATCATTTATTCCATTTTTGATTTCTTCAGGTGACTTATAGTCACTTTAGAGACCTTTCAAGACAACTTTGAACAAACGTTCAGTTTTGTCGTCATAAATAAAAATTTGTGCTTCTTCTCTTCAAGATGTCTGAGAAGAAGTTCACGATCTTTAATAGTTTCCGGCAAAACGCGACAGTCTCCTTTCTTTGCGATTTGGAAGGAAACCTTGATTCCCCTAATGGAGTTCAAGATCTCCTGCCTAAATCCCGCAAATTCGGAACAACTAACCACGATAGGCGGCACTCTTTGCTTCCTCACTTGAATCAAAGAGCCTGGGCTAGAGGCTGCTTCGATTTGGTGTTCGGAAAATTTGTCTAGAGCATCGAACTGATTGCTCATTTCGATACAATTATTCATTTCACCCTTGGAAGAAAGTTCGCATTCCGGGGAAACGTCCTTTCTTCAATTCTTGCCACGTGTAGTGACAGTTTTAAAACTCACTTTTTTGGAAGGAAGTTGTGAATTCAGAGATTCACCCTTCCTTTTGTTTGTTGTTGATACCATGTTTAGTTAATAAACGAAAGAAGACGTGACCTTCGAGAGGTTTTTTCCCAAGACGGTGTCCAAGAAGGATTACCACCGCTAGCTTTCGCCAACGGGTCCAACGAAAAATCGAAGGCACGGGTCCAAACAAGGATCGTAAAGGGATCAATAGTAGAAAAATAGTACTGAAAAGTACTGTTTTGGTAGCACTGAAAAGTACCGTTTTTAATTTTAGCACTGAAAAGTACTGTTTATGTAGCACTGAAAAGTACTGATTTATTGCTTTAGGTAGTTTTTAAGAAAACTTCCAAGAGCAGAGAGAATTCGTGTACGCACAGCACGAAGGTACGATGCGCACTATCTGCTTCGAATGTTTAGCTTTAGTGGTCGGTCATGTACTAAGACAAAGGGTGATCTGGTAGAAAAGTATGATTCATCCCAGACAAACAGAATGTACATATAACGAAATCACCATTTACGCTATGCGATGCATACTCGTGCAAAGTTTTACGTATAAGATGTCGCGAAAAGGCCTTATACGTACAAAACTGGAGGCGATATATGTGCCTATATTATATGATTAAAAATATCATGCAACGCAAGTATGTAGATTTTATTGCGAACTAATCTGTATCATTATGCGACTTACTTGATTTGACAGCTGCTACGGATTGATCCGCTTTACTTTGTAAAAGTGTACGGGACGAAACGGGATATGTACTCATAAAATATCGTATTATGCGAGGAAACTCATCGATCAAACCATTTCGTCTACTTTAGCCGTAGCGATAAACGCGCAGTTATTCAGAAAGACCAAGCTGAGGGTCGTGGGTTCGAATCCCACCGGTCAAGGATCTTTTCGGGTTGGAAATATTCCCGACTTCCCAGGGCATAAAGTATCATCGTACCTGCCACACGATATACGCTTGCAAAATTGGTCATTGGCATAGTAAGCTCTCAGTTAATAACTGTGGAAGTGCTCATAAGAACACTAAGCTGAGAAGCAGGCTCTGTCCCAGTGGGGACGTAACGCCAGAAAGAAGAAGAAGAAATCTACCATGTAGTGCCGGTGTGATGCAACCTATAACTTAAACGACTTTGTTCGTAAGCTATTATGCGACTTCTGGTTGTCTAGGATATTGTTTGTTTTAGACTGTCTAATGACCAATTATCGGGATCTCAGATCTATTTGAAGCCGAGACTTTGTTTTGGACTAAACGATCACAATTGAAATGTGACAATCATAATTTGAATAGAAATCGAAGAGATAATCTATGTAACGATTGTGGGAAGTTTTTAGGGGCGCTACATTTTCGTGTTTTTTTTTGTCCAAAATATTAATATTCTCAACGAGAAATTGTCCTTCATTCACAGGCGTTTCTTTCGAAGCATGTCATTAAAACAAATAATAATGTCGCTTACACTTCTTTTGAATACTTGCCTTTCTCTTTAATAATACCGGCATATGATTTATTTGTCGAAAAAGCTGCTTCATACCCGCGAACCTTAGCTATGGCCTTGCAGTATGCAGTATATTTGCGCGTTTACCGTTACAAGTATTACGGCCCAGTTTTGCAAAATGACGCATGTTCATTTCTGGTGCATTTCGGTAAATAAGTTTCCAGGAAATGGATCATTCCGGAGAACGGTTTTCGAGAACTATCATTCCGAAAAATGGTTTTCAAATAAAAAAGATAGAATTGCTTGGATAAACATACCTAGAAGACACTTACAATGATCGTTATCTATTTTTTATATAGCAATGTTCGTCATAAAAACAGTTTTTGTCGATTATACGACGGGGTTGGTGGTCTGATGGCTACCGCTTCTGCTTCATAAGCAGAAGGTCATGAGTTCAATCCCAGGCCCGTCCCTTTCCTCGTAGTTTGTAGTTGTATATCTCTCACTTGCTTCTATCTTCCATTCTAAATCTATCACACTCAAATTATTCGTTCATAGCAAACGCTAGAACCGGGCAAGAAACCGTTTCCCTAACGCTTCCATTCTTCCACGTGCCTGCCTTTCCTTACGCCTGATTCATAGGCAGTCTGCTAACCACAAAAGCAAACCTCTCTGCCATGCCTTTCCCACAATCCAAACACTCCCGCATGAACTGGCGTAGATGCAGTGGTATATACGGTCTACGTGGGAGCCAGTATAATGCATCATCGATTCCTCCCCCTTCCCCACATTGGTCTGCATTCTGACGTGGCAGGCACCATTGTCGTCTAAAAATAGAAGACCACCAGCACTTATACACTGAGGATGCCTGTTGGTCCCAAGCAGTCATTCGGTTGGTTCCTTGTGTAGGTGCATCTGATCTGGCGATACTGGAGTAGCATCTACGGGCGGCCAATCAAGCTCAAGCTCAAGCTCAAGATTATACGCGGTTGTTATTATACGCAATATTTCAAAGCTAGTTTGAATAAAAAAAAATAAAATCTAACACTAAAAATAAGAGAGGGAAGACACAAAAATTGTTCCGCCATTATTATAATAGTTGTCAACTCTTGCTAAATAAGTCCCCTAAGGATTGTCAAAAATGTTCTCTTGATTGAGAATGCTATCGAAATCCTGAGTAATATGATTCTCTATTCTAGCCCAATAGAGAACACAGTTTAAGCGCTTTAAAGGAGCTAAGCTTATTTTTAGTCCTATACAATAGGGTATCAATGATCAGCAGGGTAATATTGATCGGAATGGTCCTTTTCGTAAAACGTTCAAATCATCACTTGCGTTGAAAACATTCCAAAACAATAATAATAGCGCTTCTTTTTCTTATTGGTAAACTTAAAAAATTGAGGTTTTCGTAAAATCAATTGTTTATGCGTTAATTTTTGAACTTCTCCCGACAATGATGTTTTGTTTTTGCATGTTTTTTTTAAACTGTCAGATATTCATGCCTCAAATAAAATAAGCAGAAAATACTCTTTTTACTAAAACTGGTGTTGCTGAGAAAGATTTTGATGGCAAAGCTTTTGTAAGTGTGGTTAATTTAGGAGAATTGACGAATTTCTGCTAAGGCTGAAGAATATTGTTAAGGAAATTGCGTAGTTTGAGCTGTAATTGATATTGAAATATTTCAAAAAGAAAATTATTTGCAGGAGTTCCGAACTATTTTTTTTAGCGCTATAAGCCAAGGTTATTTGCTTTCTGCTGTATAATCGTTGAATTGAAGCAACGAACGCTGCAAAAAAAAACAAAAACCTGTCAACGATAGAACGATTGGCGTTAATACAGCTGTAATGCAAACATTTTGCAGCTACAAATCTTAGCCGGCTATATTTCGTCTTTTAACGCTCTTGTTGCTTTTAAAAAGCTGTAACTCAACACTGTAAACATAAGCAACCTAAAGTCGTGGAATAAAAGTTCCCATCATTCGTCCGGCTGCTTTTATGCAATATGTTTTGTTATGCTGCATAATATATAAATAAGAAGCGCTTTGACGTTTGTTATACAGCGCACATTTCAGCATCAAGCTATATAGTAACAATATGTTGTGCAACTACCCAGCCTGTTGGATGTAAACATTGCATTTGACAATTTGGAAGCCCACACAATAGATACCTCAGCCAGCGCAGTTGCTGGCTAGTGTAGTGTGCTATTCCTATACCTAAAAAACAATGCGCTCTCGGGCTAGGCATTGGATATATATAGAAAGCGTTGTGTTTGGATGGGCATCTTATTCTTCCGAAAGAGGTGCACTTTGCGAAAAAGGACCACGTGATTATTGAGCTGAAATCGAATTCAGGTTAACTTCTGTGTTCATGAGTCCTCTCATGGCGTAGTGGTAACGCGCCCCAACTAGAGATCGGGGAGTTGTGAGTTCGATTCTCACTGAGAAGACGTGTAACTTTTTCGCAAATCTTCACATCAATTTGTCCATCTAACCCAATTGCAAACTATATGTAATGTTTAGCTTTTCGGTAGTTGTTATTGCATTTGACGTTTCACGCAGTTTTACAGCCTTTTTAGGTGGTGTAAGCGAAGTCATAAAATCTTATAACATCACTTTACTGTGTAACGTGAACTTTTTTTTTATGTAGAAGAAAACGGTGTTTTTCCTTTACTTTCGATATATACTGTGTTGGCAGCAAGGACAGCCTCGAGACTTGTGGATGCAGAGATCGTGAGTTCGATCCCAAGCGGTAGCGGGATTATCTAATTTTGTGTAACGTCGGGAACATTAAATTCAGATACTATGAATTGAGTTCTACAAGCTGTGAAACAGCTTGAACAATATTTAATCGATAATACAGTGAAGCTGTATAAAAATTATCCAACAGTTGTGAAATGGTTGAAAAGCGACTTCCGAAGATGCTGCTTGTCTTATAACAGACGAGACAAAGAATGTTAACATCTGCACTAAATGTAATTTGGATTTAGTTTGGCATAATAGTCGTTTGGCATAATTGTCGTTTAGAATAATGAGCCTGAAACCAAGGATTCCTTAAGATGACATTCGTTTTTACGTTTCTATTAAATCCCTCTGACAATAGCAGGCTTATTTTGGAGTCAATCGATACAAAAATGACATTTTACTCAACAATCATATGCTCTTGATTAAACAACTGTATATCAAGAAAACTATTGCCAATCATATTTTTTAATTTATCCAGAAATCACCCTTCTTTCAAATATGATTTCTTCTTTTAAATTGCGCTATTGAAATATTTTTTTGCACCGCTAAGAAAAACTGAAAAAAAACTGTTTCTGCCTTAATTTTTTACTACACTGAAAAGGGATTCTTTCTTTTCTATGGAACAAATAAGATAATTATTAATTTTTTTTTGTTTCAATTATTCAGTATATAACTTACATTTTCATCTTAATACTATCTATTTTTTCAACCGGGAAGATTGTCTTTGGTTGCCAACACCAGAAGATTTTCGTTTCTTTGTATTATTAAGAACTGCTGTATTTTCTTGGTTTTCATGTGCATCTGAGAATTCACTAGCAAAAATGCTTCTTTTGTCTTTTGGTATAAATGAATGATATTTTTTGTTCCAGGAATTGGAACAAGGTTAGAAAATCTTTCCTAAAGACATTTTTCAGCCTCTGAATAGTCATTTTCAGTTGCATAGATAAATTCCTAATCTTTTTTAAATTGGTTTTCACCTTTTGCGACACAGCCCAGTCGAAAAATTGTTTGGCGTTATTAATTTCTGCTGACTTTCTAATACTAGCATCTCTAGCCATTCGCTTAATATTGCCACCGATACCATCACAAGGACCTTTTCCATGTGAGGTTGGGAAAAAGAGCCATTCTGCTGTAATGTTAAAATCATTTTCATGGTTGCATACATTTTTGAAATTTGACTTTGTTTCTACTATGCTTCTTTCTTGAGTTATGGTTTTTCAAAGAAAAGGCTCAAAATGGCACAATTGCACATTTTTTACAAAACTGGCCATAACTCTAAAACGAAAAAAAAAGTATGTACATTTCAATAATTTCAACGATTAAAGCTTATAAAATTATCTTCTCAAATATATTTTTTTGAAAATTTTCCACGAGTTGGACATAGTTTTTCCAGCTTTTTTTTAGGAATTTTCTCAACAGTGGAAAATTTTGTGGAAAACTTTTTCCAGTTAATATTATTTTATTCCTGAGAAAATTTGCTTTCATTTTCATAAAAAAAACTTTGTTTCTACGATGCTTCGTTCTTGAGTTATGATTTTTCAAAGTTAGTAGTGTCAGAGGAAAACAAAAAATTCCAACTGAGTTTTCCGGGAAAATAAGCGACCCTGCATTTTTCTCATTTTTTTTATTCATATATTAATGAGCCCTGCCTGTGGAAAAAGTTTCATGAAAATCTGAGACCCTTTGGCCCACTTTGTACGGAAATAAAAAAAAATCCCCATATGTTAAATACTCGCTTGGGACCTTGCAAAACAGAATCAATCAGTTTATGTATTGATTGACTCTAAAACATGGTTTTAAAAAAACGTTGACTTTGTACCTATTAGCAGAGTTATTATTAGTCGCTTGATTCGACAGACTATCAGTGATGACGACAAACAATAAAAAGTTTTCGTTCACTGCCTCAGCGCAGCGCGACCAACAACGCTCAACTACCATCAACTAAGCTCCTAGTAACGACGAAAAATCTTTGCTATCCGACAGCATCTCAGATTTCAACTTGATACCTCTGCATATATTGCTCGGAAACATAAACACTTTAAGAATTTTTCCATCGATTCCTAGAGAGATTCTTTCAGAAATATATTAGGAATTTCAAGCAATCGCTCATAAACAATCTTCTAGCAATTTTGCTCAGAGGTTATCCCAATAAGTTTTTCAGCGATTCAAAATTTGTATGCTTTCCGAGATTCCACCAAGAAATACACAAATAGTCAAAGGCTGAATCCTTGAGAAATTTCCACAGAGGTTGATTTGAAAATTTCTCCGGGAATTTCCCAGAATTTCATCCAGACTTTCTCCGGACAAGTTTTCTACTAATTTCTCAACTTGTTACTACCTACTGTTGTTGGTCTTCCAAATATTCCTACAGGAATTTTTCCAAGAAACCCAACATAAGTTTTAGAAGAATTTCATTTCGGGATTCAACAGTAAATCGAAATCCTCCTGGAATCCAATTTAATCAGGAATACTTCCAGCCAGTTCTACAATTTTCTCCAGAAAACTTTACTGGTTACTTCTACAGAAAATAACTAGGGAGCTTCTTGAAAAAACTTTTCAGAGATTTTCCTTCTGATGCCTTAACTAACTACAGCTGGGATATCTGCACAAGATCAAAATTCAAACAAGAATGTCCAAGGACAATGATTTTCTAAGGACTCCCTAAGCAGTTATCCAGGTATTACTCCAGCAGAATCTTCCAAAAATTTCTCGAGCACTCTTTTTATTTCAGGAAAATCTCTTCCGATTATTCCTATACAAATTTCTCCACAGATTGCATAGTTGAGGGTACAAAAAAACACCTTTTGTGTACCCTCAACTATGGAGAATTTTCGAAGCATGTTCAACACTCGTTAGTACTTTGATGTAAGTACACACTTATAATCCCATAGTTGAAACTAATTCTTCAAACTTTAATGAAGGATGTTGCTGAAGAAACAAATCTCTTTTGAACTAATTTTGTTTGCAATTTTTGTATATATTTATCCCATTAATCCCATATGAAGCACAATAAAGGCAAACAAACTCATGGAGATATTCTTCTATCCATCAGATTGAATTGTTCTCTTCCGCAAATTTCATTAATGTAATTTTATGAATGAGTTTTCACTATGATGAGTTTGTAGCAACATTCCAGAACCATCGTGTTTGAAACATTTTTCAAAATTTCTCCATAGTAATTTCCATACATTGACTGTGGGCCACCTTCAAATCACCACCTGGAAAGCTGAAAATTTCACAAAACACAATTTTTATGGTAAGGATGGTAAGGAAGATATGCATAAAACATTTACCAAAATGGCGGAGCTCTATTCACAGCGTATGGGAGCATACGGTACTCTATTTAACGAATCTATAAAAATCAAACAGTCATATGGGCAAATTTATTTCCAATTGCTCCAAAATAATAAACGTCGTTTCCAACGTATTTTGACTAGAACAAATTATCGATACTACCATTGACCATTTAAGTAAGTGTACCATCAATATCACTCGATGTCAACTGAAGCAATTAACGCCATGATATGTTTTATTGCTAAAGTATGGGCAAAACATTCCCACAACATTTTTTTCTGACACGCTGACCGCTCCCTCACCCAATATGTACTACCTGGCACCAAACAAACTGGATCAATTTGTTGAAGTGCAAAAGTTCCACTCGGAATAATACCGTCATTTACGATGATTCGTCCTGTCTGTTTCCCCGTTTTACGACCCCATAAACACCCTTCATAACTCGTCAAAATTCATTCGTCGTTCCTCGGTGACGACGCCCTCCCCGTTCCGAAGGTGATATATGTCTTGTTGGCATTATGGTCCATCTGATTATGATGCAATGGGTGCGCCAAGGTGTGGAAGGTGTGTGAATACATTTTCACAAATCACTTCCGGGCTTGGAGACTACATGAGTATTGTTTTGATGTTAGTTATGAAGAAACAAGATAGGGAGGTGCAGAAAATGATAATTCGTTAAGAACATTTGGTGTTGGGGTCAGTTATGGGTATAAATTTAAACGTTTATGGCCAACTGATTACTCACGCTGATTTTGGTTGTGATCGTGTCCCTGTTACAATTTAAGTATCCTATGAAGCGATTTACAATCCTATCAGCTCAATATTCAATTATTTTTAACACGATAGTAATCTTAAAGCTCAAGTAAAAATGGAGCAAATGTCAAAAGTGAAAAAGTTTGTCGCCGGTAAAATCGACAAGCCGAAAAAAATAAAAACACACAGCTCATTTAATTCCAAAATAAAAAGTCTGTGTGTTTTTATTTTTTCCGATTTGTTGATTTCAAGGGCGAAAACTGCTTTTTCATTTTTGACATTTGTTTCGTTTTGACTTGCACCTTAATGTAAGCATTCCTTTGTAAATAAAACTTGATATTGACAATGCTCTCGAAACTATAACTAATTCCATTGTTGAAGCAAGAGACATTTTAATATCAAAATGTGAAGTAAAATTCGAATTCGTGATTATAGAAGATGATCTTAAACCACTGAACCGTCTTAAAAACGTGAGGAGAGGCGATTTTAACGCACTCGCGGTCCTGCTATGAAAATTATATGACAGGATCTTTACAAAGAAATTAAAAACAGTTTCCTAAATTAAGGAACAAAAATGTCTCAATTGGACCCAGGCTCTAAGTCCTTTTGGAAATAATCTTAAACCTTGATCATGTTTTTTGCTGTACCAATATGAACTAGCTGTTGTAAAAGGCATCAGAAAAAAAATCTGCAGAAGATTCAAAAGAAAATTTATAAAATGATTTCAAAGATCCCTCTTTGGTATGGTAGTAATGAAATACATACAATATTCAACGTTTTAAATAAATAACAAAATTATAAAAAAATTCGAATTTTATTTGAATAGAATTCGTGTTATATTCTATTGCCATGATAAATGCTTTGTATGTTAAGGTTAAGTTAATTTAAAAAATATGACACACGTCTCTTCGTTAGAGGACAAAACTTGCGTGCCATCTTCAATACAAAATTTGTTTTATTATGGCTTTAACGTCTAAGACTTTATGTACTTCCTTTGGATAGAATATGTTAGCTCACTATCAAAATCATCCCCCATCATAAGTTTTCCAAATCACACAGAACCATTACGTAACGGAAATAACATCCAATAAAAAAACGCACGCGGAAGCCTTCGTTCGCCGCTACCAGCAGTCGGCTCGCACGATAAAGACAGACCAGAAGCAAAATGATTGAGATGAAAATGGAAGGACAGGATGCGAACGACAGCAACTTTTTCTTACGTTTCGTTGGGTTTTCTTTTGTTTTTCTCTTCGGTCGGAAAGCTCTCGCTCTTCTCGCGATTGCGTTGGGGTACGCGCCGAAGCTTCTCTTTTTCCTTTCCAACGATACACAGTGGCCTAGATTTAAATCTGGGCAAAAGTATCACATTCCTAGCATCAAAAGTGGCCTAGATAACCGTAGCGGTAAACATGCAGCTATTCAGCAAGACCAAGCTGAGGGTCGTGGGTTCGAATTGTTCGAATCCCACCTGACGATGATTCTTTCAGGTTGGGATTTCCCTCGCCTTTCCGGGCATAGAATACCTGTCACACGATATACCCATGCAAAAATGGTCAACTGTCAAAGAAAGCTCTCAGTTAATTACTAAGGAAGTGCTGGTAAGAACATTTAGCTGATAAGCAGGCTTTGTCTCAGTTGGTACATAGAGAAAGTGTATCAGTTATGGCCATAATGATTCCCTATATGGTCATAAGTGAAATTTTGATAACTTTCACATTTTAAATCTTTTTGAATGTTTAAACATCAAGATGTATCTTACTACTATAACACACAAAATCTTGCAAAATGTGAAAACATTCAAGTAAACCCATATGGCGAAATTGGGAATCACTATGTCCATAACTGGTACACCTACTCTACCGCCAAAAAGAGGATGTCCGAAAAATAATATTCTGTTAATTCTTTTCTATGTGTTCCTAATCAACTGATATGTACTGTAGATGACGTTTAACTTTTTTTTCAACTAAAACATGTTTGAAAATTGGGTTTAAGCCAACTTTTAGGAAAACTGGACCTCTGTGTGACACCATCTAGCAAGAAGAACGACGACAGTTGCGGTGTCTACTCGTCTGTTGGGTCGTTACAAAATTAAGTACTTATGGCAAAGGGTGTAATAATCACTGTCGGCTTTGCAGAAGCATAGGTTACTGGCGATGGTGACGATAATGAGGTGTACTTTGGGGATGTTTGTTTTCGTATGTTTCTTTCTTTTATCAGATTTCCCTGTTCAGTAGATACCTACACAACTCTCGTTGAATTGTTTGGGGTTATTGTAATGGAGACGCGTGGTATCTCAACGCGCATGAACAATCCAATGATGGAATCGTGATTGAAATCAATGGTGCATATCGACATAAAAAGGGGCATCTGCTTTTGCAGCTAATTTGTGCTTACAAAAGCATTTCGTTTCCATTCATTGCCGAAAGCCAGTGACCAGGAAACCAGGTTCTTCTTCAAAACGAGTTTAGGTTGCAATATGGGTCAGCACTCTAGCCGGATGATATCTGGTTCTGGAAAATTCTATGCAGAGGAGTTCTACTAAATGAATCAACGGCACAAAAATGCCTTCGAAGAAAAAACTTGTTTTGGTTCATTTTTGGTTTTTCAATTGTTTACACATTTTTAACAGGTTGATTTGATTCTTAAGAAAAAAAAAACGCTTTTATTTAACTTATCCTAAGTATATAACGAATGAATCGTGGTACTATACCAGGGAGAGAGCTTCAGAATCATAATCAAAATTTTATTTTGAAACCTCTGCAGAGTTTTCTTCCTGCTATTACATCAGCTAAACAGCAAAAATCTTAAACTTACGTGATACGTGAAGTTTTATGATAATAATGTAAAACGAGTTATAACTGAGCCTTCCTTAGCCGAGTGGTTAGAGCCCGTGGCTACAAAGCAAAGCCATGCTGAAGGTGTCTGGGTTCGATTCCCGGTCGGTCCAGGATCTTTTGGTAATGGAAATTTCCTTGACTTTCCTGGGCATAGAGTATAATCGTACCTGCCACACGAATGCGAAAATGGCAACATTGGCAAAGAATGCTCTCAGTTAATAACTGTGGAAATGTTCATAAGAACACTACGCTGAGTAGCTGGCTCTGTCCCAGTGGGGACGTCATGCCAAGTAGAAGAGTTATAACTGAATATTCAACGATAAATAATGTTAACTGTCTCATTGCATTCGAAAACGCTTGCAAACTTGAGTGAAACTGAAACATTTCATGATCTTCTATCCAACATTTGCCAATATTGCATGCTTTCTTGCATCTAGAATGTGAAATTGCAAACAAAAATGCTCGGTTTACATGATTCTACGTAGAATATTCTGTCATTTATAATGCACATGGATGAATCAGCGGCTTGTCATTTGATATGCATTATTTATGATTGAATTTTCAGCGTAAAAATCATGTAAACCGAGCCGTTTTGCATGCAACATTCTTTAAGAGAAGACGTTTCATGTTCAATAGTAAGGATTTTGCTAGCAATGTTGGAATAATACACTCCCGTGCAAAAGTTTGGGTTCACCCCCTCAAAAACATACAAAAGTGTTCTGTCCATATCTCTGTGATTACACGTCCAATTGAAACTCTTTAAGCCGCATTCGAAAGGCAAAGAGTTATTCTTACTTCGTATGTATTTTTCAAAAAACATTTTTTGAATTTTGTATACTAATTTTTTACTTAAAATTGTGACATTTTTCAAAAAACTCTTTGAAAAATCATATTGAATTTCCTCAGCATTGGGTCGACCAAAATTTTAAATCAAAGTGTCATTAGAATCGTAATCTTATATTCTTTGAAAAGACCCCACGAAATTTTGGCGCAAAAATCTGGAAAGTAATCAAAATCGATGAAACAATCAGTCAAGTCATCGTGCAAAAGTTTGGGTTCACCCCTCAGTATGATCGTGCAAAAGTTTGGGTTCACCTGAGCCACACGCACATCATTTTTGTCAATATCTCTGCCATTTTTCAACCGATTTTAATAGTTTAAAGCTTTATTGAGCGCAAATAATGGCGTGTACATGATTGGTTTGAGATTTCACAGATTTAAGTCAGTTCAGGTGAACCCAAACTTTTGCACGATACACCATACTGAGGGGTGAACCCAAACTTTTGCACGATGACTTGACTGACTGTTTCATTGATTTTGAATACTTTCCAGATTTTTCCGCCAAAATTTCGTAGCGTTTCTTTAATGAATATAAGTTTACGATTCTAATGACTTTTTGATTGAAAATTTTAGTCGACCGAATTTCCCTGAGGAAATTAAATATGATTTTTCAGTGTGTTTTTTGAAAAATGTCACAACTTTAAGTAAAAATTTAGTATACAAAGTTCAAAGAATGTTTTTGGAAAAAACATACGAAGTAAGAATAACTCTTTGCCTTTCAAATGCGACTTAGAGAGTTTCAATTGGACGTGTAATCACAGAGATATGGACAGAACACTTTTGCATGTTTTTTAGGGGGTGAACCCAAACTTATGCACGGGAGTGTACATGAGGAATGGCTTTGCACGACTAAAGCTAAAATAACGTTACGTGTAAATCTAAGATTTTTTTTGGTGAGTAGTCAATATTGATACAGAATACAACATGACTGGAAATTTGTTTATTGTTTGAAGACCAAAAGCTTATTCTTAACAACCTAACAACAAGATTCACCACAGTAATAAAGTTTCGAGAGTTTCTTTGCAAATACCCAAGTAATCAAATAGCAATTTAATTATCTTTGCGGGTTAATATAGTACAATTATATAGCTGACGTACCATATATCAGCCGTATATTAGTCCTATGAGCCCACAATTGCTAATTAACGGTTCTATCCTGTTAGGCCGACAGGTCATTAGGCCGAAAATATCCGATAGTTTGAATGAATCTTTATGAAAATTTGCATTACCTAGCAGCCGTCGAATAAATTTTTAGCTCGAATGGATTATTAGTTGTTAAATCAGGATATTTTGCTTTACTTAGAAGTCCACAATATCCACTGGGAAATATTGCTTAGAAGAGCATTCATTGAGTAAAAGAAAGAAAAAAACGCTGATGAATGTGTTTGAAATAGAAATAAATGTTATTTCGGCCTAACGACTCTTTCGGTCTAACAACATTCGGTCCAACCTAACGACCCGCTCCCGTTAATATAACATAATTATATAGCTGAAGTACCGTATATCAGCCGTATAATAGTCCTATAAGCCCATAAACGGACTAAACGGGCAACATTTACTTGAATATTAATCGGCCACAGAGTGCATACTACCAAAGACAAATTAAAGACCCCCATGTCCCTTACAGTTGCCCAAAATTTTATGGCTCATAAGGTAATCTAGAATGCCGTTCAATGTGTACTGCGATCTGTCAAACTTGGGTACCTTTTGCACTACCGAGGGGCCAAATGCAGTATTAGAAGTAGTACCCAATCTGAGTTCGAGTGGGACGGACCTGATACTACTGCAAACGCTAGTAAAAGTCAAAAGTTTACAATATTTCTTGATTTTCTCAGGCTATTTAATTGATCAGTAAGCGAAGACTCCATGTCAAAAACCTTTTCACGACATTAAAAATGTTATACCTAATTATTATTCATTCTCGAATTGTGTCTCTAATTTCTCAAATTTTGGAAAAAAAGTTGTGTTTATTTCCTGGGGATTAGTCACAAAATGCTCCTCTGAGGAACAACTTTGATGAACTGTAGCACTAAATTATGAAGTACTGGAACATTTCTGAGTGCGGCAACGGATTCGGAAACCCAATCCCAAATTTACCGGAGACACATAATTTGATCTTTGAGACAAGCGAAAAGATTATTTTTGTTGTTGATCAGAACGTGTAGTATTAAACATTGAGTTTTTGCAGAAGTGTAAAAATTTTGCTTAGTTTCGTTGTCGTAGTGCTTTTTTGCCTCAATTTTTTTTATAAAGATCCTCGCAAGAGTTTTGATGGTAGCTGTGACAAATTTCATGCAAATTTATTGTAGAATTTTTAAAAACTGGTTGATTGGGAGTTCGGAAACATTGTAGAGAATATAAGAATACACAGCTGTATTGAAAATTTCATTAGTGGACTTCGTAAAGAGCCCCGACAGACAGCCCTAGCCATTTTCTCCGATATATTTAATTTAGTAAACCTCTCATACTCTTGTAAAACTTGAGGTGCATTGCGAGTAAGATCATTAATATACCTTTTGTTATTCTCTGAAGAAGTATGTAGATATTCTAGTCGGATTTTTTTGGGTTGACAATTTTTTTAAGATATAGTCATGTGGCTCCACCCCGAGCGCCATGACCCCGAATACCACAACCCCGTTACCAAGAATGGATCATTACTCCGAACGCAACTACCCTGAATAAGCCATTACTTCGATTTGTTCAGATTATATTGAAATAATTTGTTTTGTGAGTCAGAACTGTCAACAATACTATAATATGGGACTGATGACAGCTCGGATGTATGCGTCTTAAGATTTTATTTTTTTTTCTATATGGCATCCCCACACTCCCTGAGTTACGTACTGTAGAGTCTGGTTGTAGATTTCCCTGTTGTAAATAGTTAAATTTTGTTCATTATGATGATGGACGTCATAACTGCAAGTATTTCATCAGAAATTGACTTTTCTTCCTAAAATTGGTTGTTCTTTTGAGTTATCGCTGGGAAACTAGACACTTATACTTCTGGCAACTTATACTTCCATTCTATTTTTTTTTATCAAAACTGAAAGTTTATCAAGAGTCTTGTTGATCTGATAATTATCGGATGGCTTGCTCTTCAAAGTTTGGCTTTCATTGGTGTTACATTGATGTACAAGTTACTTTTCTATACAACAGTGAACTGATTTTTAAAGGAAAGTGCTTCGTGAAACCCAAGTAAGACGGTTCGTTTTTGCGTCGGCCGAGAAGTTTTCGTTTTTGCGTCCGCCGAGTAGTTTTTTTTTCTGTTTTCGCGCGTCTTGCTGGACAGTGTTTCATGAAGTAGGCTTACCCGTTACTCATTTAGCCTGTACGCTTTAGGCATGTTTCTGATCAAAATAAAGTGCTTTGGATCTCCCCTGTCAATTGATTGGAGCTCGATTCATGCTTCTTTTTCGCACTTTTATCGTGAAAACGGCATGAATGTTGCATTTATTTATTTGTTCATTAAATAATGCTTGGTACGACACTTCAAGTGTCGGCGTTCTATGATTCATATTTTACATAATACGTATTTGAGGACACATACATTGACGTCTGTTTGTAATTACAAAAAAAAAACTTTGAATAGTTCGACGTTTTTTTATTCCATAGACTTATAGAAGATTATTTCGGTTCATGTTCCATAAATCGATTGACTCACCAAACGCAACGAATTTGTTTTATGTTTTTTTTGCAGAAGAGTAAAATATAAGAAGACTTTATAAATGTATAACGTTTTAGATCAAGGCTACATGAATCGCATCACTTACCAAGGTGAATCCAGATTGCGTAGCTTCTGAATCCTTCTCACTAACAAAAAAATCTTCCCGTGACAACCATGTAGCTGCAGAGGTATACTCGGTCTTCAGTAACAATGGATGTCACACTAACAATCCATCCTCTCCCCGATGACCGTAAGGACGTGGCTGGCACCGTTATTGACTTTATAATATTTAGAATGCTCGAAATCATACATTGAAGATGGTAAGCTACTCCCAAGCTCCATCTGTTGGTTCCTTGTGCAATTTCGATTATTCTGGTCAATCACGGAGTAGCAAGTACGAACTGTACGGTCATCAATGCTCATACTCATGCCCATGCTCAACATTGAACCGATTGTTAATGGATTAGTCTTTTACAGGGTCCTATGGAACAAAGTTTGCAACGATTTACTTGCCCATTTAATATCGTCACTGAAAAAAAACATTTGGCGGTAGAACGAAACCTAAAGAACAGTGTGGAACAGACTGTCTTGTTAGAGATCTGATATTTATTAAGTTGAAGATGCATCGAAGCCCAACCTCGAATTTTCAAGAGCACAAATCTAAAGAGCCAGCCAACCGTTTGTGCTGAAAAATTAACTCACTGGTCACTCGCAAGGTTGCGACCAATCGATCAAATTTTCAGTGCGAACGATTGTGAGGTCTCAAGATTTGTGCTTTGAAAATTCGAGATTTGGCTTCAATGCATCTTAAGGTTATTTTGAGCATTTAAATGAAAATGAATTATATTAAAATATTAGATTTATCCTTCTTTTAACCTTCCAGTCATCGCATGGTTGACCACCGTCAGAACCACCACGCTGCTGTTGTGATCGAAAAGTGAGTTTTTTTTTTCATCAGTGTTGTACAAAATACAACAGCGCGACGACTGAAGTGTTGAAAAAAGTTATTCTTTAATGTATTGCATTTATGTGTCCAATTTAGAGTGCCGTAATTAATTGGGAAAAATGTCGGATCTAATACAAAAAACTATTGAGAAACATTTTTCTTCTACCATCTAAATGATTGCATTATGAAGCTCAGTGTCTATGCGACGTTCTATTCGTTCGGACGTGTTTCTACTCGCAAAGGTCGTTTTCGAAGTTTTTCGGGGTGAATAATATTAATAGACCATCTGATATCGTTAGCTGTGATTCCACGAGGAATTACATCTGTAAAAGCAGATCTACCAACGGATTCCAATCCGGAGGGATAGCAGCTATTGCAATATAGTGTGACCTTGAAATCGAATCAACTCATAGTGGACAGTTAGATAGACAAACATTGTGAAACAGAATAGCGCTCTGCAACAGTCGAGTGTGTGTGGTTATCATCACAATCATCAGTCATCGAAAGCTCTACACGAATAACGCATATCTCGGGCAGAAACGGTTGCTTACCTACTGGAGCTTAAGCATTTGTGCAAACAGGGCTCAACAAAATTATCGGATCAATTCCAAACTACCAAATTGTCTGTTAATTCACTTGTGGGGTAGATAGTTGGTGACAACTATCACTACTAAGTCTGGTATTTGGAGAAGATCTATCCACAGCATCGCAATTGCTTGCTAAGAGGGTGTTCAAGTGGCCAATGGCCACTTTTTACCATAATGGGGGATCGCGACCCCCAGGCAGAACAATACCTGGGTTTCTTGATCCGACTGACAAATTTGGTGAACTGACCATTCTTTTGATGGAGAAAGTCGGTGGTGGCATGATTTCGGATAATCCATTCATAATTGGAAAATCCATTGAAGAAGCTGCTGGAGATGAAATTGAAAAAGCCTACTCTGACGGGGATAATTATGTTATGCATGTCAGGAATTCCAGTCAACTCAAACGACTGCTAAAAATGAACCGATTAATTGATGGAACCGAAGTAACTGTTGTCCCTCACCCAGGTCTCAATAGGTGTAGATGTGTAATTGTATGCAAGGACCTTCTGCGAATGGATGAAAAGGACATCCTCGACTAATTGAAAAGCCAGAAAGTAGTTGATGTTCATCGAATTCTTCGGACTGTCGACAAGGAGAAAGTGAAAACTGCTACGCTGATCCTAACGTTATGCTCCACGACATATCCTGCTGCTATCAAAGTAGGGGCTTTAAGGGTTCCCACCAGGACCTACTATCTCCACCCCATGCTTTGTTACGGGTGCCTATCATACGGGCATACTAAGAAGCGATGCTCTGGTCCAACTCGATGTCAAAACTGTTCCGAAGATGCTCAACATGATGACTGCAAAAATCCTCCACACTGCAGAAATTGTTCTGAGAACCATCGACCCACAAGCCGTCAATGCAAAGTCTATCAGAAAGAAAACCTGATCATCAAAACCAAAACTGATATGAACCTCTCATTCCCGGAAGCTAGGAGAAGAGTTGAGGAACAGTACGGAAGAACATACGCTGGAGTTACGGCTCAAGATCGACTCGCAGTATCGCAAGCTAACGAAGAAGTTAAGACACTCATCGCTAAGAAAGACGCGGAAATTACGGCACTCCAACAACAAATGGAAAAAATGAAGGCTTTCATCAAATCCAAACTAATGGACAACCGGTCGCCCCCCGAAATCAACATTCCCGCCACAATCGACAACCCCATCACCTCGAGCAATCTGGCTACCAAAAGCAATACTAAAAGTGATCACGACAAGGCCCAGACAACAACCCAAACCTCTGGAAGAAGTACGGATCAAAAAGTGACTCAAGTACGGCAACAACTTAACCAAACATCGCGCAATTCTGCAAAAAGATCGAATCCAACACTAGTTTCATCCAAGGACATACCTGCTAAACAAACGGTAGTTGAATTAACAGAATTTGATATTTCGGATGAAGAACACGCTTCTATCGAAGCAATAATAGTAGAGGGCTCAGGTGATCATAATATGGAAACATCCGAGGCTGATCCACTCGAACTCTAAATCAATCACGGATATACAGCTCAACAATATACATCACTCTGACAACTATACCCGACCTACGACGAACTCTGCTATTTCCCGGAAACAATCGAATTGCAAACGGTTTGAGGGTGGGGAATGTGAAGTACCCCCCTCACTTTCTATTAAGAAAGCGTTGTCAGATAGGAAGACGATCCGGGACGCTCTACCCCAACCCGTCGACCGTCAACCTTCCACAACGGCCGTATCCAATGCCAGCACATGCTCCCACTGGACCTCGCCCAAATATCAGCATAACATGAGAGAAACAGTTCTGGAAAACCTCCCGTTAAATGCCGTCAGCAATGCCGCAATCTATGATCGTCTGCGCGGATTCGTGCAAAGTTCATCAAGCAGTCATTCAAATTCAACATCCTTCTACGCTGGTATCAACATAGCTCGCAGAGCAAGGCTTTCCACACCGGCCCTGACCGAGGATGTTCCAGAATTATCTGATGAGCCCTCGGCGGCAGCCGGTGTGGCTTGCCTACCTTTACAGGCAAGTATCAATGATTTTCGCATCCAGGATAGTTCCTGCTCTCCGCTTCTTTCAGAATCTTCCAGTGTTATATCGGAACCCATAGGCAACACTCCAAAACAATTATTGCTGCTACAGTGGAATGCTAGAGGTATCTGGAAGCGGCACGCTGAATTGTCTCAGTTAGTTCATCAAAATCCACCAGCGGTCATCAGTCTCCAAGAAATGTTTACTAAAACGACTGACAATCTACTGAAAAGCAAGTACAACTGGCAAACTATAAATCGCAACAAGCAAGGCGGCTGCGGAATAGCTGGAATAGGAGTGCTAAAAGAAATACCCCATAGCTTCGTCAACGTCAACTCTAATCTCCTCGTGTGCGTTTCCCGAATATCCTGGCCAATCGAAGTCTCAATCGTTTCAATCTACGTCCCCTGCTGCTCAGATGATCATCAGCTTATTGTAGACTTAAATCTACTTCTTAGGGACATAGAACCACCCTTCCTCTTCAGTGGTGATTTCAACGCTGCTCATGAGGCTTGGGGAGCACCTAAGTCAACCAAGAGGGGCCGACTGCTGTTGGAGTGGGCGGTAGACAATAATCTACATGTAATTAATACCGGGGCCTCCACGCACCTCAGTGATGTTCATGGCACTTTCTCGTCAATTGATCTTACCATCGCCTCCAACTGTCTCGTCCCCAAGCTGTTTTGGGACGTCCACGACAACTTTATGGGAAGCGATCATGCACCTATCATTGTCTCCACTAACTATCCAATTCCCAAGCATACGGTTCCAAAAAGGTGGCTGTATAAAGATGCGGATTGGGCTGCATATGAGAAACTCGTTGATATCAAATTTTCATCAATCTCAAGCCAATCGATTGAGCAAATTACGCAATCCATTATAGAAGCTGCGACTGTTACCATTCCAAAATCATCGGGAAAGGCAGGAAAAACTTCTCAAATATGGTGGACGAAAACTGCAAGTAAAGCAGTCAAAATACGGAGGAAAAAGTTACGAGCCTTGCGGAAACTCGATGATGGAGATCCAAAGAAAGAAGAAGCACTGAGACAATTTAAAAAAGCTAGATCCGAAGCCAGGAAAATCATTGAAGACGCTAAAGTTCAATCGTGGAACCAATTTTGTGAATCATTCACCCCTACCACTGGCTCGGCCAAAATTAGGCAAAACTTCAATAAACTCAGCGGCAAACGAAAAACAATTTCAAGCGGGCTATGTGTAAAAGGCCAATTTACAACAGATACTCGAAAAATTGCCAATGCATTTGCGGAAACTTTTGAGCACGCATCGGCGACCGACATGAACACTCCAAATCTTCAATCGGATTTCGCCGAATACCAAATTTTGTCCAATCCAGTAATAGATAAGCCATCCCAAGCAGCACAGTTTGTTTCAACTCAAGAATAAAATTATCTCTTGTAACTAACCAGAGCTGTCAATTGTTGAAAATATGACTTACAATTGCACTGAATAGCAACGCAAAAAGCGCAAGAGGCGGAGTCTGTTCGCAACATATTTAAGTTATATCGAAATTGCTTATTTGTTGCAAAACACTCAAAGGAAAAAAAATAAAACAAAAATATGAACGAGAATCGAACTTCTGACCTCAAGATCACCAATCTTCTCCTCTACTCACTACTCCACCAGCTCTTCGAACAATTGCTTCGCCAATGCACTATAAAAGCGACCACATGGCCCATTAATCAAAGCTTGTTGCTTATAACTTGAATGCGCCTTTCGGAATACAAGTTCATTACCGGCGAAATTAGGCCACGCCTGAAATAATCTGAACTTTTCACAAAAACTTCCGCGCAACACATGAGAAACAACTTTTAAACAAACAAACTGTTGCTAGACCATGTTTTCGTTGTTAGATGATACGTAAGGTGCAATTCAACCATATTGCAACTAGATTGAAACAAACAAATTTATAGCTGTCATACACGTAGTCTAAAATTGAAGGCAAGTTGCGGATGCTTTTATTGAAAGCAATTCGAAACATAACATTAAAACCGGCATTTTGGGAGAAGATTCAAGAGTTTGTTTGAAAAGTCGCTGAAAACATCTTGATAATTTTGACTTCATTGCTATTTGCAAGAGACATTTGCAGCAAATCTAGTCGTTTCAAGAATGTTGAATGTCAAACAAGGAGTGAAATGGATGTCCATTGGAACGGCAATGAAACTTTATGAGCCTCGATATTGATATGCAACCGAACTAGAACCAGATAAGTTACAGATGCTTTTATTGATACGCGATTGAAACCATTTTTGAAAAGTATCTCTTTGGAAGATGTTTCGCGTGCTACTTGGGATTTACAATGCAGGAGCTTCTCAACGCAATAGATAAATCCAAAGGGCATTCTGTCGGGGTCGATAATGTTGGGTATCCGATGGTAAAGCGTCTACCATTCAGCTGTAAAATCAAACTACTCGAACTATACAACCAGCTATGGAAAACAGGCACTTTTCCACAATCTTGGAGATCGGGAATAGTTATTCCCATACCAAAGGCTGGAGAAAAGCACAACTCAACAGAAGGATTTCGACCAATAACGGTTTTAAACTGCTTGGGCAAAATATATGAACGGATGATCAACCATCGCTTAGTAACCCATCTAGAGACAAACAAAATTCTTCATGATAGTCAATATGCGTTTCGAGCAGGCAAAGGAACATCGGTGTATTTTTCAGACCTGCGAGACATTCTTGAAAATGCAAAGGCAAACGATTTACATTGCGACATCGGTATCCTCGACCTGACAAAGGCGTTCGATCGAGTAAGCAGACCATACATTTTCAACGAACTTTGCAAAACAAACCCTGGGGAAAGAATGGTCAAATGTATAAGAGAATTCCTTGGTGATCGCATCTTCGAAGTTAGTATAAATGGACAACGATCTGAATCAAAATCCCAGCAAAATGGTGTCCCACAAGGGTCAGTTCTCTCCCCGACACTTTTTATACTCGCAATGAATTCCATTTTCTCTTGCGTTCCGAAGAAAATTGAAATATTGCTTTACGCTGATGACATTGTGTTAGTAGTAACTGGTAAATCAGCCAAACCTACCAGACAACGGCTCATTGAGGGAATTAAAGCTGTCGAGCATTGGGCTGAAACAAGAGGTTTTCTGCTTTCAGGCAAAAAATCTTCAATTCTCCACGTTTGCCAGCGCAAACATCACCATATGCGAGTATGGAATGTTGAACCCTTAATTCATAGCGGCACTATTCGCGTGGTACGCTACGCAAAAATCCTCGGAGTTACAATTGACCAACGCCGCAGCTTCTGTCGTCATGTAAGGGAGATTAAGGAAAGTCTTCGTAACAAAATAAACTTCCTAAAGGCAATTTCCAGAAAAGCTTCAAGAACTGTTCTTTTACGAATAGGAGAAGCTATATGTGTTTCAAAAATGCTTTATGGAATTGAAATCGTAGGTCTGCAAAACGTAAGTAAACTTGAAGGCATTTACAATAAAATCGTCCGAATAGCATCAGGAGTTTACCCTACCACACCCACGCAATCTGTATTGGCGGAAGCTGGATGTCTACCATTCAAATATAAAGCAGCACTAACGCTCACAGCACGAGCAGCTGGGATTACTAAAAAAAATGCCAATGTACAACTCTCGGTACTTCAGGATGCTGACAACGCAATGAGGACTATAACTGGATGTGGTATACCTCCTATAAGCAAACTACATAGACCGCACTGCAGACCATGGTTAGACAAAGTACCATCCATAGATTGGTCAATCAAAAGTGGATATATAGTAGGAAACTCCCCTACTATAGCCAGAAACCTCTTCTTCGAATTGGTTCGAACGAAGTACACACAACATAAGCACTTCTACACTGACGGGTCAGTCGCTGGTAACCGAACTGGATTCGGAATAGTAAGCGACAAAATCAATTTCGAAAGACAACTTCCTCCAGCATGCACTATTTTCTCAGCTGAGGCTGCCGCTTTGGCCAGGGCAATATTACTAGTGCCCAAAAAGTCACCGGCTATCATCGTAACGGACTCTGCAAGCTGTTTAGAAGCATTGCATAAAGGAGCATCGAAGCATCCCTTTATCCAACAAATCGAAAAAAACCTTGGAAAAAAGAAGATAGTTTTCGTCTGGGTTCCAGGACACGTCAACATTGTCGGAAATGAAGCCGCCGACGAAGCAGCCAAACGAGGACGGACCAGCCGACCACTAAAAGAAGGAACCCCGAAAGAAGATCTAATTAAATAGTTTAGAAATCTCGTTTATACAAAATTTTATGAAGCATGGCTGAATGAATCAACCGAAAATCAGCTTAGAGTCATTAAGCCTACTACTACAATATGGATCGACAGACCAGCTCGTGCAGAACAAAAATGTTTAACTAGGTGTCGTACAGGACACAGTCGGCTCACCAAAGGTCACATACTATAAAAGGTCCCCTCCAATCTGCAGCATGTGTCAAGAAGAGAACAGCATAGAACACATTCTAATCCATTGTAATCAGTTTAAAAGTCTCAGAGACAAAATAGGATTAGCTAAATCAATGAAAAACATTTTGAAGAATGAGAGAAAATCAGAAGGAAAGTTATTAGCGTTTCCAGAAGAGCGAAATTGTATGAATTATTGTAAATATTTAAATCTACTTTATGAGGCGATTGAATTCAATAATTTAAAGCCTCTATAATAAACGCAAAAAATAAATAAATTATGAAGCAATTCAATGCCCATTTTATACAAGAAATCATCTCTTTAGTTAATGTTCGAATCCTCTGAGCAGAATCTCAATAGAGAAACTTAAAAGTAGATGGAGTACCGTATACCTTTTAATTCCGCTCCTAAATGCTTATCTTTGACAGATACGCGTATTTCGACTACCACTTGCAGTCTTCTTCAGTGTCAGTTACTCTTATCCACAGTAGAATTAGGAACACGTCAATAAGACTCATATTGTGGTCTCATATGAGCCTAACAGCTTTCTAGAAACCCCTTCTTTCGAAGGGAATTAAGAGTATCAAGTGATGGATCTAGCTCCCTAGACCTGAAATTATCACAAACTAAATGAAGCAGCTTGCATAATTGAAAAAAAGGGTACCGTTTTGATTCATATTACGGACAGCTTCAAATTCCGGACACTCTATATTGTATGGGAAACATTTCAAACGAAATATTTCAATTTTTGCCGTGCAAAAGTTCTCACTTTCGAGGCACGTTTTAATGAGCATTTTGCAAAAATATCTATTAGAATTAACAATATCGAACTGCTTAAGACTACTCTTTAATGGTTCGACGAATCCAATTGATGATTTGACTTTTCTATCTATGATTTCCAAAGGCTGTCCGGAAATAAAATCTAAATGTCCGGAATATCAGGCAAAAGTATTGAAGCGTCCGGAATCAGAATCATGAAAATTCCACACATTTCTGTTTATTTAAAATTATTCAACTTTACTCAGCATTCAAAAGATAAGGGTTTGGAAAGTTCGATAACGTGGAGGAATCATACAGAATATTTTATTTCATATGGTTTGTAATAATTTATACTTCACTGAGGCCTTAAGTATCGGTAATATGAATCAAAACGGTATTTATCTTTAGTTAATAGCGAATCTTTTCAATTTAAAATCAAGCCAAATGGAATCCAAACCAACAGGAAACTAACTTTGATTTGTGAATTCAAACAAACTTGTTCCTAGAAAGAGGAAGCTTATACTTCCTTTGGAATGATTAGGGACTTCGAGGCACATTTTTTGTATGTACTTAAACGTGCTCTGCGAGCTCAAGGAACTGCAAGAGCATATCCTGCTGTTGTTCATTTTTGAAAATTATTGAAAATGAAAGTATTGGGTGATTGAAAAAAAAAAATGAACACAGTAAGATCATAAAGTGGTAATACTTTTCTACTACCCTGTCCTAATTTCCACGTTTTATGTAAGTTCTTCGGAGTGCATGACAATTAAAATTATCATAAAAGCGTATGTCATATGAATTTAACAGAAAATGTTTGCATTACATACTTGTTTCTCTGGTTAAATCAAACTTTTTCGCAAAAGGGTATATTGCTTTAATTTTTTTTCGTTTCAAAAATTCATAAAATGGGGCATTTGCGGTAAAAAATTCAGCCCAATTGGAGCTCTAGGAGCCAAGACCCAAGTCACCAAACTTGGTCATTTTGTATGGAAAACGATAAAATTACCTTTTTTGCCTGTCACTGTAGGTCTGTATAAGCGGCTAAATCTCTATATGAATTAGAAATTCTGTGGGAAGTGTAATCTTTTAAAATATCGTTTAAAATATATGCTTCTATTACAGCAATGAAGCTGCTTGAAGAAAGCTACTATAAATAGGTGTTGATTCATTTCGTAGGAAACATTTTCAATACTAGCATCCTACCAAAATTGTATTGCTGATTTTAACGTACTTTTCGATGAATTTTATGTACTGATAAAATGTTTCCATTTCACTCTCTGTGGAGTGTGCCCCTTTGACAGTGAAATGAGAATATAATTGAATTTCATGGCGATAACTACTGCCGGTTGAATCCGTTCCATTAAATGGTGGACTTAAGTCGGATCAAAAAATGTAGGTCATATTTACTTCCACTTACTATGGCAAAGCAATCAACGAATCCCGCTTTCCCGTAGGGAAACTGTCTCATTGTTCATCCAAAACTCTCATGTTTATTCTTTTGCGACACGTAAATTGAAAGTCCCAATTATTTTCATTTTACTTGATCATTTATTAAAAAAATAATCGAAAAAGACTCGCTTTGACTTTGAAAATTGATACATGTTCATTGAGATGTACTTATAAAGCAGTTACCCTATCTGCATATGATTGAAAGGATTGTCTTTCAATTATGCTCTGCAGCACTTCTGCTGCTCGTTTCGAATGTTTCGCAATATGAAGGGGCTATGGTTGAACGGCTGAAACTAGGTAAATCGACAATCACATTATGTCATACGTTTGATAGCATTTGCTTTTTCCTCATTTGTTACCTCTACTAAGTACTTTGTATTATAGCATCCACTCTACATCAAATTTTAATGGATACCAATAAAAATGAGACAACCTTTATCGTCTCATTGATATTACGTTCCTATTGAAACACAGAACTGCTCCTGAGCTTAGTGTTCTAGGGCCGCTTTCTAAGTTATTTACTGAGGTTCCCATTTTCACTTAACCAATTTCGAAGAACTCCAAGAGCTGGTATTCCGCAAGGCAGCATTTCTGGACCAATATTATACAATATATTCACATCTGACTTGCCTGGATTACCTCAGGGATGTCAAAAATCTTTGTTTGCGGACGACACAGGCCTCTTCGTCAAAGGACGAAGCCTGCGTATTATCTGAAGTAGATTGCAAAAAGTTTGAATATATATTCTTCATACTTGCAAAATTGTAAGATTAATCCTATTGTTCCCAAAACATAACTAATGATATTCCCACATAAACCAAAAGCACTTTATTTGAAACCTTCAAATAGATATGTTGTTACGATGAGAGGGGTTCCGACAAATTAGTCAGATGAAGTTAAGTATCTAGGACTTATGCAACTGCTACGACAAATGAAATGTAATATGTTGTTAACAAAATGCAAGATATGCATGGATTGGGCTTTTAGCCGCAGACTATACCACTAGACTAAGGAAGAACCCATGTAGAACAGCTCTTGATGGAGTCTGCTTCTTCTTGGATTTCAAATCTCGAAATTACTGTTATCCCCAGTTCCACCCTTTGGCCGCACCTCACTGTCTTCGTTCTTATCATCCCTTTTGCGAGCGCCACGTGCCATAGTAAGTGTGTATTTGTGCCGCTACAATTTATCGCTTGTTGTTACTATTCCCTATGTCGTACAATATTCTCCTACAACCATGCCAATACAGGAGACTTTCTCCAGCACTGGTGGTGAGGGGGTGCTTTTCTCTGAGCACTGTCAGAGGCGTGAATGTATTGATATGGATTTAGGTTACTGCTGGGTACCTTCCTCAAGCAAGGAGCAAGTAAACAAAAAGTGGCCAATTTGCTTACTGAAACACTTTGCTAAGTGCAATGGTGTAGGTATAGTGCTATTATTCCGCAGCCACTTTCGGCTGATATGTTTGGTAAGATGATTGCGAATTTTTTGGTCTGGAAGTGGTAGAACTGCAACTGAAACTAATTTTCAAAATTTAATTTCATTTTTTAATTGAAACTGTTGTTTATATTTTCAAATACGTGTTTAAATGTTTCTTTATGATAAACAGTAACAGATAATACTTCGAATTTTGAAATAAGGTTGTTTCTAAATAATGATAATGATACTAAATTTTTATTACAGCCGCCTTCACTTTTAATTACAACAAGCGTTCGCTGATAGTTAGAATGCCAATCACACATGGAGTAATTTTTCGTCTGTCATGATCTACGCTAGGTTCTCATTTGAAACATCTCCATCAATGAGGCACGTGTGAGCACATTTCCCATTTGAAGGCAAATATCACCAGCATCATCAACGTCTTCGCTGTCAAGCAGGCCTAGTATCTACTACATTTACGAGAAGAATAGACAAAAAAATCAACTTCCTTTCGTGCTCTAGTCAGACACAAAAAACGAGCTTCGCTAGAAGTAGGCAAAACACGTTTCCAAACCCCATTCGAAACTTTACCACCCGCATCACAAATCGTCTCAGAGCAGAAAGCTCTCTCTTTCTCATTTTCAACGTTCGGTATTGTAGACCCTCATGCATTGTCGTTTCGTGATGTGGTTCTCGAATCATCAAACGCGGACCATTAACATCAAATTATAAAGGAATAAACATACACATTTTAATCTAGCCAATTCAATTGAACTCTCAATCATCTTTGAAAAGGCATATGTTTTCCTGAACTCAACTCCTCTACCGGAAGCATAATTTTTAACCCACAAACAATATTGGATAACTTTTTCTATTCTTTGATATTTCTGCATTTTGTTTAAAAAAAAACTCTCCTTTTTGAGAATCTGTATCGATTTCAATCATAGGCTTCTGATTGTGGAGATATTCCAAAATTCCTTGGGGTACCGACAACTATTCATAACCCAGATAAATATCTCATGCCGCAGAATTTTTATCGTTTCAAATAATTTCAAATCTCAGCGTTACGTAATAGATGGACACTGCCTTCATGTGCCTGCCTAGGTGGATTTAGCTATAGGAAGGAAGAACTTCATATTCACCAAATCAAATAACTTATTTTACCGAGCACCATTTCTTTCCCATACACTCACATCACATGCACTCAACTTAAACCGTTCTTACCTGTCAGGCTTCTGATATAATAACTTGGCTAGCTAGACTTGCCTACTTAACAATTAACCAACGACTGACTTAATTTGGGCTTCAGTTTGGAGATATAACCTTAGTTTGTATCTGTAATCTGCAATGAGATAGATTATGAAACAATGGTTTTGTCAAGGGTTTCCAAGACCATATTATGGTTATACTCTTGGTGTATCGTGATAGATATCAGGCCTCACCCTCCATCTTCTGCGCTTTCGGCTTTAAGAAGATAGATGATTACTCTATAGCGTGATTGTATCACGGTCTACATTGGTATGAGGCACTGGATCGTCATGAAAGAATATGTGTTTGTACTCAAATAGTTCCCAACCAGTTTTATAGATTCGCGCCAAACCCACCTGCTCTAGTACTGCAATTGAGTGCTAGACGATAGTAGTAGTGCTAGAAATGAGTAGCATAGAATTTGATTTTATCATTGTAGTAGCTAGCTAAGTTTCTTAAAGTTAAATCGCAGAAATAAAATTATTCCAAATCAAGCTTTAGAAGAAGTAAGAAGTCCAGAAGAGTTGTAGTTTCAAAGTTATTTGCCCAATAAAATTTAGTTCAAAGTGTTGGAAATTTGATAAGTGAAGAGAAAGAAGTGGCTGTTAGCGACACCTCCGTGAGCTTTGTGCTAGTGCTAGTGCTTTCGCCGGTATTGCCGTCTCCCGCTGAGCATATTGGCTACTTGACAGCAATTGGCCGTTTTTCTCCAACGTTCCAATTCCAACGGAAATCGCGAACCTGCCCCAACAATATGTGACCCGACTAGTGGTGATGTGAATGTTACAAATGTTCAAAACCTAATGAGAGCACTCGTTTCAATGATTTGTTAATATTTGTTTTAGCATTTTGGTTGAAAAATTATAATTTATGTTTATGAAGACCTGTATTTGAATAAAGGTGGTGCTCCAATATTCCAGTAGTGATATTCTTTTCAATGAAGTTAAGTGAACCGCTGAAGAGCAAGCATGAGCCTGTTGTTGCTCAGCTTGATATTTTCGTCGGAGATTCTACGTTTTTCTGTTAAAATTGGAAAGGTTCTCGTTTCTCATATTGTGATTGTCATTATGCCTGTCATCGACCCAGTGATTTTACTTCTGCACTTTGAAGATTTTTTGTCATTGCGCTTTTTTGTAAAAATGTTACTTGTACATCCATTAGCCTTTCAGTCGTCGCGTGGTTTGCCACCGTCAGAACCACTGCGCAGCTGTTGTGAACGAAATGTGAGGTTTTTCCAGCGGTGTTGTACAAAATACAACAGCGTGACGACTGAAGTGTTAGTAATGTTTCTTTCATTTACTATTCTTGAGAGCTCAAGGTTCAAAGATATTGTTGAAGTTATGCCTACTCACGCTTTTTTTAGAGGTTTCGTCTTCTAACAATAAATAAAAACTGGCTGTTCTTAACTTGCTTCAATGATTAGTTTTTTACATCAAAGTTATTGTAATTTAAACAGATTTTTTTCTTTCTTTTAAACATATGATGTTCTATCAAATTATATCATGTATGGAGATGTGTGGTGTCTTCGGAAAAGTTTCTTCATATTTTCCAGACATATTTTTCAGTGACCAAATTTCTATCTCTTATGGTTCGCGATTTATGATTTTTTTTTGAAACAAATGGGTTAGGGTGGTATTAAAAAATCAGTTTTTCTTGTTAACTTTTTATACGATAATTTTTCGCAAAAACTTCGATCCGAGCTTTTTTTGATTTCGCAACTTTTTGCCCGAAAAGCTACTATTCTATCTCTTATGGTTACAGAGTTATCGTAGGTTTTCTTCAAAAAAAAAAATGACTGTTTTGAAATGCCGATATCTCTGAAAGGTGCAAACGGGTTCTCAATCGTTTGTCGCCATTAGTTTGGAAAGATTAGCATACTTTTGAAAGTAATGTGTTTTTAAACGAAAATCGTCCATAACTTGAAAAATAATCGAGATAGCTCTTTGGTAACTATTGATTTGTGTGATTTATGCTAACGTAAGAACACCACGACATTTCGTAACTGTTTACTCTATTTGATCTTGCTGCAATTTGTCTCTTCGTAACTCACATTTTGGGCCAGTCACACGCCTGGGCCATGAGAGACTTTTTTCGATAGATGGTACTGTCCCAAGCAAACAAAAGTTCGGTTATTACTTAAACGATGAACTCAAAAGTTCACTTCTAGTAGATTTTGAGTTCCAATCAAACTTTATCGCTGAATAAGAGAACATATGGGAAACTAATGGTACTTGATTCTCGAAAAAGTAACTCATACATATGTTAACAGCTGGAAAGTTCGTGACAAGTTTGAGTCGAACTTTTTCCCTACTTTATGGTCAATATTATTCCATTTAATCAACCTAAACGAACCTTATCTGTACTCAAGTTCGGTTAACTACTTAAGGTGATTATAGAACGAAGCCACACCTCAGATTTTCAAGAGCACAAGACTTGAGTTAAAAATTTATCCCATTGGTCACCACCAGCTAGCAAGTAATTTAATTGATTTTCAACGCAAACTGTTGTCAGATTCTCCAGTCTTGTGCACTTGAAAACTCAATGTTTGGCTTCGTTTTGTAATCACCTTACAACGTGAGCTGCTTGGGTGTGTGTGTGTGTTGGTGCGCTTGATTCCATTACTCTGCTCGTCATGCTCTACGGGCGGACCGGTTGGATGCCGTTCCCGACGGTGAAGCTAGCCTACTCTGATGGAAAGTTCCCCGACGGAGGAATATCTCTCGAAATCGGTAACGTTACGCGTTCTTCATACTCCGTTGTTGGCCTGTAGAGTGTTGAACTCAGCCCAGCGATTCCGGTTGGAGGATGGCTTCCGGTTCACTGGCGCTCCGACGGCTCAAGCCGGTGATACGCTCGTACTACTCACAGTAGTCCCCGACGGTGGATCTATCCTACTCCGACGAAGATTTCCCCGGCGGCGGAAGATCTTCCGAACCGATGCTATCCGGGCAGATGCCGAGGTCAATCCTGGGATTCTGGTGGCGGGAACTTTCCAGTTCACAGGCGCCCGACGACCGTTACCCGGTGCTGTTTCGCGATCTACTCAGCTAGTCCGCAATGGAGGATCTAGCCAACTCCAATCGCGCCCGATGGTCTTCTCTCATCAACAGACTGACTTGTAGAGTGCCGAGGTCGGTCTGACCATTCCGGTGGGCGGTTGGCTTCCGGTTTATCAGCGCCCTGACGACCCGACCTCGAGCGCTGTTCTCTGCGTCTCATTTCGCTGCTCTGATCGCAAATTGCGCTGTAAGCCAGACATTATTTGCATTACCATGTTGATCATCATATTCTAAAGATCAAGATCGCTTGTCATTCCGTGTACATCACCTTCTACGTATTCACCAAGAGCAGCTGCATACACTCAAGTCAAAATGGTCGAATCGATACAGATATTGCTCAAAGCAGCCGTGATTTGAGGACAGGGCTGTTAAATTTCATGACCGACTTGCGGCACTGACGAAACGGTTGTGCTACTTTTCTCCGACTGTCGGTTCCCCGAATCCGAATGTCGTTTTCCCGAATGTCGTTTCCCCGAACGCCAGTTCCCCAAATGTCAGTTCCCCGAATATTCCGTTTCCACGAATAACCCACTTCCCCGAAAAGTGTTTGGGATTCATTATTGTCATATCTTTATACATTTCGTACGTACTGGTCACCTAATATACACCCTTTTTTATTTGATTAGTGGTTCTTACGATTTTTGGGAACATGTGTATAGCCCAAATATCTCCTTCTTTTGATTGCTTATCGTTCTTTCTAATTCATCATCCTGCCGCTGAAAACTATTATTGCGCCTATTTGAACTGTTTCACTTTTCAGGAAACGGGTCATTCGGGGAACTGGCGTCTGGGGAACCGACAATCGGGGAAACGACATTCGGAGAAAAGTAGCACAATCGACAAAACGAGTCTACTCACTGTCACTAGACAAAGCTATATTTCATTCCTTGCTTAGCGCTTGCACGAGTCGGTTGACAGGATCCCGGTCTCATCGCACGGCACTTTTTGCAAAGTTTAGTTGGGCCTTTTTCCCCACCGCCCGCGTGGGTTTTTGGTTTATTTAGTGAGAAAAACAAGTCTCAGTTTTGTAAAGTGAGTGCTTAGGCGATCGCGCTTCGCGAAGGAAGCGAACTAGTGAAACTAGTGTCGTTCCACCGAAAAAAAAATCATCGCCCATCATCAACTCATCGGTGATTGATTTTTTCTCCCGCGCCGTGAACAACAACAAGGCAGAAGAACGACCCGGTCGGTTTGCTACCTACGGCGCGTGGACGTTCTCCTGCTGTAGAACGGATAAGTATACAATTTGTATTTGTATCTATTGAATTGCTTTCGCATTTCCGAACATACAGTGTTGAGTTCAAGGTTGTTTGTTGCTTCTCCTCTGTCTCTCTCCCAGTGCAATTTTGCCCGTATAGGGGAGTTGGGTACAAAATAGCCCACTGAGTGGTTAAGTTTTTTTTTCTTTTTTTTTTCTTTGTAATTTTGCTTTGCCCATTTAGGGGAAGTGTGTACAAAATAGTCCACTGATAAGTTTTTTTTTTGTTTTTTTTTATTATTATTATTTTTTTTTTTTTTGGTTGCGGTTGATTTTTAACCCGCATGGACGAATCGGATGGAGGCGATACGCCTCCTAAAGATCTCGTTGCTCGAACGCGGTTTTATCAACCGTCTTCGGCTGGGCCTTGGGTTGTCTATTTCCAGCGCAAAAATAAGATTTTGAATGTGCTCTCGATCTCTAGAGAGCTGACGCGTAAATATCCTGGGACCGTTATTCACCAAGTGAAGCAATCCAAGCTGCGTGTAACTGCACCTAGTTACAAAGCAGCTAATGAGATTGCTCAGCATGAGGCTTTTACTGTGGAATATTTTGTGTATATTTTGGCCAGAGAGGTTGAGGTGGAAGGGAAAATTATCGACGCGAGTCTGACATGTGATGACATTAAGACTGGCAAAGGCGTTTTTGAGAACCGGTCCATTCCTGATGTGGCTATACTGGATTGTAAGCAATTACAATCAGTTTCCATGGAAGGAAATAAGAAAGTGTTCTCGCCGTCAGCCTCGTTTCGTGTAACTTTTCCTGGTTCCGTTCTCCCGAAATATGTTTGCATTGATAGTGTTTTTTACCCAGTGCGCCTTTACGTGCCGAAGGTATTCAATTGTACCAACTGCAAACAGCTTGGTCATAGTGCTAGCTTTTGCGACAACAAGCCCCGTTGTGGCAAATGCAACCAAGCTCACTTGGAAGATGATTGCACACAGGAAGCTGAAAAATGCAGCTACTGTCGTGAGGATCTTCATGATTTGCAGAAGTGCCCGGCATACAAAAGGCGCATTCGAAATGAGAGTTGCTCCATTGTGAAGCGCTCCAATTAGACGTATGCGGAAATGGTGAAAGCTTTAAATCCGCCTGCAAAAGAGTCTTCATCAGCCATCCCAGTTGGTAACTCTTTTCAAGAGTTGTCTTCCGACGAAGCGAACGACGACGAAACCGATGGGGGATATTCTTCGGAGGTACACGCACCCGGAAAACGAAAGTCTCCATCTTCTCCGGGACTGCGCCGTAAGGTAATGAAATCTTCCCTCAAAAGTTTGCCGAATTCTAAAGGAGGTGGGGCAAATTTGAAATTGTCGAAGAAACAGGTCTTTGATGCTTCCGTTCCGTGTTGCAGCAAAGATCTTCCGCCCCCGCCTCCACCGATTAAATATACTTCGAAAACAAGCTCTAGACAAGATAGCAAGAAAAAAGCTACTGAAGTTCCTCGCTCTTCCTCGAAAACCCCCCGGGCCAAGCGAGGACTGATAACTTTTACGGCCCTTGTGGATCGCATATGTGATGCCCTCGGAGTTTCAGACTCATTCAGAGGCATACTCGACCTTTTTCTCCCCGCAATAGAAGAGTATGTCAGGGAATTGACTATCTCGTGGCCCCTCCTTGCTTCGATCATATCTTTCGATGGATAATTCATCGAGTGAGGTACAAGATATGATCACTGTGTTACAGTGGAACTGTCATAGTCTAAAACCTAAATTACACACATTTAAGTTTTTGCTTCACAATTCCGATTGTGATATATTTGCACTCTGTGAAACATGGCTTTCTTCTGAAGATGATCTTAACTTCTACGATTTTAACATTATACGCCAGGATCGAGATGATAATTACGGGGGTGTGCTTTTAGGGATCAAAAAGTGTCATTCATTCTACAGAATCCCCATCCCGACTCATCCAGGCATAGAAATCGTTGCTTGCCAAATAAACGTAAAGGGTAAAGATCTTTGCGTAGCTTCTGTTTATATTCCTCCAAGAGTATCAATAAACCGCCGTCATCTCTGGAATGCAGTCTCCATGCTCTCATCCCCAGTTTTAATACTGGGTGATATGAACTCACATGGTACTGGATGGGGCGAATCTTATGACGATTATAGAGCGGCTATTTTCTATGACTTATGCGACGATTTCAACTTGAACATTTTGAACACAGGTGAAGTGACACGTATTTCATCCGACGGCAAAGAAAGCCGCATTGACCTATCTTTGGGTTCAAGTTCGCTATCATTCGATTGCATGTGGAAGGTGATTGATGATCCCCATGGTAGTGATCACTTGCCCATAATAACTTCTATCAGAAATAATTGTGAAAGGTCAGAACAGTCAATTCAGGTTCCTTACGACCTCACTAGGAATATCGATTGGCAAAAATTTGCATCAGCGGTAACTTTTGGTATCGAAACATTCAACACACTCCAACCGTTGGATGAGTATCGATTCCTAACAGAATTGATTTATAAAAGTGCATTAGAATCCCAAAAACAACGAGTTCCAAGTGCATCCTTCAAAAGACGACCAGCCACACCTGGTTGGGATGATGAATGCACTCAGTTGTATCGAGAAAAATCTAATGCCTTCAAAGCATTTCGTAGATATGGTACCTCAGAACTTTATTTGAGTACTCGAAGCTCGAAAAAAGACTGAAGAATCTTATTAAAGCGAAGAAGCGTAGCTATTGGCGACGTTTTATCGATGGCCTCTCACGAGAAACTTCAATGACGACGCTTTGGAGAGTGGCTCGCAACATGCGAAACCGCTCATCCTCAAATGAGAGTGACGAATACTCCAATCGTTGGATATTCAACTTCGCAAAAAAGGTCTTCCAGACTCAGTTCCAGCCCATCCGCCTTTTTGGGAAACTCCAAGAGACGATTCTTTGGACAGACCATTCACTATGCTGGAATTTTCTATGGCTCTTCTTTCATCAAACAACTCCTCTCCGGGACGCGATATGATTAAGTTCAATCTTCTTAAAAATCTCCCCGATATCGCTAAAAGACGGTTGCTTGACCTGTTCAACTCATTCATGGAACACAACATTGTTCCACCTGAATGGAGACAGGTCAAAGTAATAGCTATTCAAAAGCCTGGGAAACCAGCGTCTGATCATAATTCGTACCGCCCGATTGCTATGTTATCATGTTTAAGGAAATTGTTAGAAAAAATGATCCTATCCCGACTCGATCACTGGGTCGAATCAAACAATATGCTTTAAAGTACTCAATTTGGCTTTCGCAAGGGCAAAGGAACAAATGATTGTCTAGCGTTGCTTTCATCAGATATTCAACTAGCCTTTGCTGACAAGGAGCAATTGGCTTCGGTTTTCTTGGATATTAAGGGCGCTTTTGACTCAGTTTCCATAGAAATATTGTCAGAAAACTTGCACAATAGTGGACTACCTGGAATATTGAATAATTTCTTGTACAATCTGTTGTCAGAAAAACACATGAGCTTCACTCTCGGTCAGCTGACAACTTCCAGAATTAGCTATATGGGCCTTCCCCAAGGCTCATGTCTGAGTCCCTTGCTTTATAATTTTTATGTTAAAGATATTGACAACTGTTTGGAAGAACCATGCACGCTTAGACAACTTGCAGATGATGCTGTGGTCTCTATGAAGGGCCCACGAGCAGAAATCCTGCAAAGACCATTGCAAAATTCCCTTGATAATCTATCCACTTGGGCTAGACATTTAGGGATCGAGTTTGCGCCGCAAAAAACTCAACTGGTTGTATTTTCAAGGAAGCGGAATCCAGCCCAACTAAAGCTTAAGCTTTTGGGAATAGACATCGACCAGTCTTTGACTTCAAAATACCTTGGGGTCTGGTTTGATTCAAAAGGCACTTGGCGAACCCATATTAGGTATTTAACGGAAAAATGCCAACAAAGGATCAATTTTTTACGAACAATTACCGGAACATGGTGGGGTGCTCACCCGGAAGACCTCATAAAACTCTATAAAACAACCATTCTCTCTGTTCTAGAGTACGGCTCTTTCTGTTTTCTCTCAGCAGCAAAATGCCACCTGATCAAATTGGAACGAATTCAATATCGTTGTTTGCGTATCGCCTTAGGGTGTATGCACTCGACACATAATGCGAGCCTAGAGGTTCTGGCAGGGGTTTTACCGCTACAAAACCGATTCTGGGAGCTCTCGCTAAGAATACTTATCAAGTGTGGAGTGAGCAACACACTCTTCATCGAAAACTTCGAAGAATTGCTCAAACTGAATACTCAGTCAAAATTCATGAGAGTTTATCTCTACTACATGTCATCTGACATTAGCCTTCCATGTTATAACCCTCCACGTGTACGCTTCACCAATGACAGTTCCTCTGTTGAATATGATCTGTCCATGAAACAAGCTATTCATGGAATTCCAGATCAACTTCGATGTATAACTATTCCACGTATCTTCAACGCAAAGTTCCAGAATGTCGATTCCTACAGGAGATATTTCACTGACGGGTCACGTATAAATGGATCCACTGGCGTCGGTGTCTTCAATGAGAATTCTTCCGCCTTCCGAAAACTTCAAGAACCTTGCACGGTTTATGTTGCTGAGCTGGCAGCAATCAACTTCGCTTTGGGGATGATCTCTAACATGCCCGCAGACCACTTCTTCATCTTCTCGGATAGTCTTAGTTCTATTGAGGCACCCCGATCGATGAAACCTGTAAAGCATGCATCTTACTTTCTTACAAAAATAAGAGAGCAGATGTGTGCACTGGTCGAAAGATCATATAAGATTACCTTTGTATGGGTCCCGTCACATTGCTTAATTTATGGCAATGAGAAGGCGGACTCTCTCGCAAAGGTGGGCGCTGAGGAAGGTGAGATTTATGATAGACGAATTTCACACGATGAATTTTTTCATTTAGTACGTCAAAGTTCTCTTCACGGTTGGCAAAGCGATTGGCTAAATGGCCAACTGGGACGGTGGTTACATTCCATAATTCCTAGAGTTTCTTTGCGAGCCTGGTGGAAAGGCCTGGACGTAAGTCGAGATTTCATTCGCGTGATGTCAAGGCTTATGTCCAACCATTACTCGCTAGATGCACATCTACACAGGATTAACCTCGCGCTGAGCAATATTTGTAACAGGTGTGGTTCCGGTTATGATGACATCGATCACGTAGTTTGGCAGTGCTCGGATATGGACGCCTCCAGAGCGCAACTTTTGGATACCCTTGCGGCCCGAGGTAGACAACCCTATGTTCCAGTTAGAGATGTGTTGGGAACCCGCGATCTTATTTACATGGTCGCAATTTACGATTTCCTTCGCTTGTGTTGCATAAAAGTTTAATTCTCTTGTGTTCTCTTCCCCAGTTTTTTTTTTTCTGTGTTTTGTCCCCTTTGTGTTGGATTGAGGATCCTGGCCATCCGGCAGTCGAATACCGGCAAGAAATCGCTACCAACGCTATGAAACGAAAATCAAGATGCCACGTTATACCTCCCGGATGAGCTGCTGAGAACCCTGATCCCAATCCCTACCATGTCCTTCCTTAAAAAATTGTGACCACTAACCTCGAGTTGCCACGAGTACCCTGGCTCCATCCCATATTAATGTTGAACTGAAAAAGCCAATTAATTGTATGTAATAAAAATACAAAAAATGAATTTCGGCTCCGTAAAGCGTCAAACGCATTTGAGCCTCAAATAAACGAAATAGATAAAAAGCTATATTTCATGAGCTCACTTCGTCAAGTCGCAATGACGGAGTTCTCACTAGAGCAATTTTAATGTTGTTTTGCTATTAAAATTTCTATCTCATTTTGAAGAATTTTTGAAAGTTAGTTTGTTTAATAAGTTAAGTGGATATTCTTCCATGATTCCAGTGATATAAATAACAATTATACCAGATAATGAACTAAACATTTTCAAGTTTACGATTTCGTAAAAAGTCGTAGCGACGGAAAAGAGCGGTTCCACGCCAAATCGGTAAACGATGAAACTCGACTACCTTGGATTCAAATGGAATTTTGCACATAGTTTCGATATAATAGAATAAGTTTTTTCCACTGGTGGAGAGACCATTTAAAATCAAGAGTAACTTCTGATAAGGGCGTAAGTATTTTTAGCGTCACCATTTTAAAAAAAATGTACCTCGGAAACCGTTTGTTATAGAGAAAAAGTGTCTGAGGAGGTATGGTAGACAATCAAATAGGCTTTGTTAAAAAAATACACTGAAAAAAAATACTTTTATTTTCATGAAAAAATCGAAATTAAACCTTAAATCACAAATTGCAAAAAATAGGTATCTTCAATTTTTTTCAAATTTTTTCTTTAAAATTTCAATGTAAAACCAGATGTTTTTAGCATAGTTTCAACATGGTGCAATCTAAAATCAAAAAGTTTTTCTAAGAGCAACTTTTGGTGCATTTCTGAAAATTCAATTTCTGGCCGTAGAAAAGACAATTCAAAATTGGGAATCTCCCTCCATTCCTTCAGTATGATGAAATATATAGATTTTGTTTTAAATTTATCTCAAATATATAAGAGCAGTTCTTTTTGACCGAACAATTATGATAGCTGCTCACAGTGCAGCGATAGCACCACAATCAAAAGAATCGTTTTCTCAACATCAACATCAGCACAAGTTTTTTTTGTTTCAATACGACGGATTGCGCCTTTACGTTATCAAAAATATGCGGTCGTTGAGAGAATTTTATAAAATTTCGTGAATTATAGAAGTATTACGGCGTGTGATTGGATTTACATCTTCAGTAAAAAAGTACGAAGATTATCCATTATGAAAATAAGTGCCCGGTGAAGGAAGTTATACAGGGGAACTGAATGAAATGTCGCGTGACTCAGTCTATCCCTAGATAGATTTCGATCGGTACGTCTTCGTCCATGCGATTTCGGTGAAGAAGTGCGAAAAAGATAAATGAACTGAAATAATTTACCGACATACAGTATTTTTATTGCATGTTATGTGTACAAGTTGACGAACTATAACAACTTTCCCAAAATTACACTTGGAAAATGAATCTATGTTGCTGGTTAGTTTGAATATTCACCGTAGTGGATCATTTTAAGTTTGATACGATGAATAATAGCGCATACGACGAAGTAGATCGAAACCCTACGTCCTGACCTTTCCTCTCGTCCGTCCTTCATCACCCCTAGGTCCTCGGGAAGATTAAGGAAATTCTTTAGAGTTAAACTAGCAGGATGTATTGACGATCGTGCCTCGCACCTCTTTCATAACACTTTCGTTTCATAGAACTTCGACAAAGGGGCCTTCCTTAGCCGAGTAGTTAGAGTCCGCGGCTACAAAGCAAAACCATGCTGAAGGTGTCTGGGTTCGATTCCCGGTCGGTCCACGAAATTTTCGTAAAGGAAGTTTCCTTGATTTCCTTGAGCATAGAGAATCATCGTACTTGCCACACGATGTACGAATGCGAGAATGGCAATTTTGGGAAAGAAAGCTTTCAGTTGATAACTGTGGAAGTGCTCATTATAACACTTAAGCTGAGAAGCAGGCTCTGTCCTAGTGAGGACGTAATGCCAAAAAGAAGAAGAAGAAAACTTCGGCAAGGCGATGGTCTTTTCTATCTTCACTCTCAATCAAATCATTAAATAAGTTTAACACCCTCTGCCACAGCAACTGAAACCATAGAATGTTTTTATGGGGAGCATCTGGAGCAGCAGCATTCAGCGATTCGCTCCCAAAGCATACTCGATTAGGTCCCGCAAGCCAACAGTCAGTTATAACACAAGGTGCTGACTGTCCGTCGTCAGTGTGGCAGCAGACGATTCGGCGACATCGCGCGGCTCTCCCGAAAATTGGTCGCACGTGAAACCACACGCTTAACTTCGGCTACACATTTGATGTGTATGTGTTACACAGTTTTCGGAAAATATATTGTCTTCTTATGAAATTTTAATTTTATTGATGATGATAGATCTACTAAAATTCAAAATGTCGAGTAAAGACAATAAAATTTCGACAACTCCGTAAAACTTACACTTCCAATGTATAACCGAAGTTCAGCGTGCAGGCCATGAAAGAGCGCGCTCGGTCGCCAGGACGGGAGGGGATCCTGCCTGATTTTCTCAAATCAACTCCACTCTCAACTGCTCCTCCAATCTTGGCGAATAAACTGTGCCACACATCAACATCACAATCAGCGAGAAGCTGGCACCAACAGTATCTTCCTTTCGACGGGTCGGATTTAGTGTTGCGAAAATGTTCGGTCTGATGTGGACATTTTCTCTCGACGGGTCGTGGCCTTTGTTTTTCTGGCGAGTGCAGTTTTTGATGAACAGTTTTGATTGAATCTACAATTTGTACAGCGGTTTACATATACTTCTTGTTGAAGAATCAAGTGATTTCTGTGTTGTCTGTTGAAACTTTTGTTGAAGTGATAAATGGTACAGTGAGTTTTATATGATTCGAAGTGAAACGGGTTTTCAAACGTATGAGTTCAAGTAACGGAATGTTAGTTTGGGTTGAATCAAAACGAGTTTTACTAAGCTTGTACAAAGTTTTCTGCTTGAAATCCATGATATCCTTCTTAAAAATTTGGAATTCAATGCAGAGTGTACGTATGTGGTGACGCCCTCCGCATACATTTACAACGGGACGACGACGGATCAAACCAGAAAACACCCCGTCCTTCTGTTGGATCCTTTTTGCATTACGACTGGCTACGAAATCGACGATGATGGCGGCGACGGAGACGATGGCTGAAGCTGTGATGATTACGTTGGAGCTGGAGTGTGTATCCGAGCCGTCGGCTTTTGGATGAGAACGAGACTCTCTCGGTTGTTTTACACTGTCAAGTTTAATTGCACACCAGTGAGAAACAGGCTATGTCTCAGTTGAAGTATTATTACCATTATTTGTTATTCAAATGTACAGTTTAAATGAATATACATATTCGCTTTTTGCTATTGTTCCAACGGCAGGATTTTAGTTGATGAGCACTCTTTAGAATATTTTTCAATACTATACCCTGATAGCCCTACTTGTCTTTCATTTTCTAGAAACTTTTCTATGACTCTTGTCAACTCTGCAGCCAACTGGTACTCAAGCCGACTTTAATTCTGATAATATCCCTGTTACATTTCAATTATCCCATGAAGCGATTCTCAATCTTACCAGTTCCACTTTCAAGTATCTAAGAGCATACATCACTAGTAATCTTGATGTTAACATTTTTTTACAAACAAAGCATGATATTGACAATGCTTTTGAAACATTAACAAATTCCATTGTTGAAGCCAGGGACATTGCAATACCAAAATTTGAAGGTAAAATTTGAATCCGTGATTATAGACGATGATCTTAAACTCTTGATTCGTCTTACAAACGTGAGGAGAAGGCACTTTTAATGCACTCGGGATCCTAAAAATTATATGGTAGGATCTGCCAACAGAAATTTAAAAACATTTTTTTATTTAGAAAATAACAATTTTGGAAATCAAATTTCTCAATTGCACCCATGCTCCAAGCCGTTTTTGATATAATCTAACATTTTGAAAAAAAAAAAAACTTAAATTCAAGCTTTCAAAAGGGAAAACAAATTATTACTAACCAATTGCGAAAAAGGTCAAAAACTTGCTATGCAGTTTGAAAGCGCACACAATTTTAATTTAGGACTTTGTAATCCAATTGAAAATCAAGTTACTTGGGGCTTCAAAAGCATTGAAGTTTTTGACAATTCCTGATAATTGACTGATTTGCAATAATTGAGAACAATAAAAAAAAATCAAAACTTTTAAAGCCCCTGGCTATGATGAAATTTTTATCATCCTAATCAAGAAACGTCCAGGTAGTAGCTTACAGTTCTTGATATATCAACCAACAAATGTTTTCAGTTGGCATATTTTCCTGATAAACGGGAAAATGCCAGGGTTGCACAAATTTTTAAAACAGACAAAAATCCCGCAGAAGCTTTCAGCTATCGTCCAATCAGCTTGCTCTCCTCTATCAGTAAACTTTTTGAAAAAGGACATTTCAAAAAGAATAATGATCCACACAAACGAAAATTCAACTTTTGCCAATCAAAATTTCGGGTTCCGACAGTGATATCCGATCAACTGTTACGTGTAACAAATTTGATTCGTTCCAACAAATCTGAAGGCTATTCTACTGGTCTTGCTCTTCTAGACATAGAAAAGCATTCGACGGTGTTTGACATGAAGGCTTGATTGTAAAATTAAAATACTTCAATTTTCCACTATACATTGTAAGAATAATGCAAAGTTATCTATCAAATTCTACACTTCAGGTTAACTATCAGAACTTCAAGCCTGAAAGGCTTCCTGGAAGAGCTGGATATAGGTATATGCTGGATTTTAAGAACCATCAGTTGGCTGCCAGAATATCAGATGGCTGTGTAAATTAATTTTAGCTTGTATTGCTCCCTGCATTTCTTCTCAGTAGGAATATTAACTGAGCAATAGAACACATTAGTGTGCGTGAATACATACCGAATTCAGCAGAAACAGGATATGGCCCGCGTGTGCCAATACTGTTTTTTGTTATGCTCTCCACAGCTTGGTGGAGAAAGGCTTCCTCCCTCTTGTGAGCGAGAGAAATTAGTCGATAAGGACCACCTGAGAGGATGCTGATATGATGACTGATCCCCATTAGGGCGATTCACATTTAAAAATGTTTAAAAATCCAATCTCCTTTATGCTTCTTTTCATCCTTACCATAAAAATTAGTGTTCTGTAAAATTTTCAGTTTTCTAGGTGGTGATTTAAAGGTGGCCCAAAGACAATGTAGGTTTATATGGAAATTACTATGAAGATATTTTGAGAAATTTTCCAAACTTGCTAGTACTATAATGTAAGTAGAAACTTATCATCCCATATTGAAAACTCATTCTTCAAACCTTAATGAAGGATGTTGCTGAAGAAATAAATCCCTTTTGAACTAATTTTGTTTGGTATTTTTGTACATGTTTGCAGGGCTATAATCCCATATTATGCGAAATAATAGCAAACAAACTCATGAATATCTCCAATCTCTTCTGCTATCAATCGGATTGAATATCTCTCTTCAGCAAATTTATTTATTATGGTTTGAAGAATAAGTTCTAACTATGGGATAATAAGTTTGTACTTACATTACAGTAGTAGCGTATTTGGAACATATCTCAAAATTTCTCCATAGTAATTTTCATATAAATCTACATTGTCCTTGGGCCACCTTTAAATCGCCACCTGAAAATTTCACAGAACACTATTTTCATGGTAAGGAGCATATGGAAGTTTGGATTCTCAAACATTTTAAAATTTTGAACCGCCCTAATCCCCATCCACCCATACCCGGTACTATATTTTGGAGTTGGTGAGAAAGAAGAACAAGATTTGCTTTTGTTTTCGCGGATTTGTGCTGTTACAGCTGCAGCTGACGCTGTCGGAGTATTGAAGGAAATGAGGACACTCCTGAATGCGTTAAGCCATGACATAGTTGGGATTATCCAGGCACCAGATGACTTATCCAATAAGGTATGGATGACATGTTTTAACAACTGAACCAAAGTCGATATTATAGGTAGCAGGTTTAGAGATTACATTGAAACAGGGTTCTAACTAGGCTCATTAAATCGTCTTCTTCTACGAACTGGATCTGAAGCGAACGTCATGTTTACAGGTTCGCATTCTTGCAACATGGAATGCACATTGTACCTATCCTTTCGAATTTATTTATTTATTTATTATCATCAATCAAAAGAAGACTACATGTTAACACTTAAATCTATATGCTTCTATATGTAATGATCGATAAAAGTAAGTTTTGAGTCTAAAATTACACCTTAAGTTAAAGATGAATCGAAGCCAAACTTCAAGTTTTCAAGAGCACGGATCTAGAGAACCAAACACCCGTTTGAGCTGAAAACTTAACTGATTGGTCACCACCAGCTAGTGACCAATCGATTAAGTTTTCAGCCTGGACGGATGTGCGGTTATGGGGGCCCGATAGCCGTAGCGGTAAACGCGCAGCTATTCAGCATGACCAAGCTGAGGGTCGTGGGTTCGAATCCCACCGGTCGAGGATCTTTTCGGGTTGGAAATTTTCTCGACTTCCCAGAGCATAGAGTATCTTCGTACCTGCCACACGATGTACACCTGCAAAAATGGTCATTGGCATAGTAAGCTCTCAGTTAATAACTGTGGAAGTGCTCATAAGAACACTAAGCTGAGAAGCAGGCTCTGTCCCAGTGGGGACGTAACGCCAGAAAGAAGAAGAAGAAGGATGTGCGGTTCTCCAGATTCGTGCTCTTGAAAATTTGAGGTTTGGCTTCGATTCATCTTTGCCTTAATCTCTGACTCTATCGCATTTTTCAACGATTTGATTTCCTAAAATCACGGTTTTTTCTTGTGTGTTTCGCTTTTTCCTAAAAGTAATTTAATTACATTTTTAACATTTAACTGAAGTTCTTCATTCTTCGAAAATATATATTTCACACAGCTAGATGTCAATGTCGTTGTCATACTTGATTTCCACGAATAACTTCATATCATCAGCATAGATAAAAACATTCATATGCTTAGGAATGTAGGAAATATCGTTTACATATAATATGAAAAGAAGAGGTCCTAGATGTGAGCACTGAGGAACTCCTGATGTAACATGGATAGAATTAGATTTTTTTTTACCATTATATCTCACTATTTGTTGTCGATGTGTTAAATACGACTGTATCCAGTTTAAAGATGATAAATCCAATCCTATTTTTTCTTACTTAAAGAGTAACATAGAGATGTCAATGCGGTCAAATGTCTTGCTGAAATCAGTATACAGAGCCTCTACATAGTTACCATTGTTCATTGCATTAAAAGTATAATTGGTGAAATTATAGCAATTCCACGATAATTACGAATATCAGTTTTCTTCCCTGATTTGTAAATAGGTACTAAGAATTATTTCTTCTAGATTTCTTCTGAACAGTGAAACAGTTATTATCATACACGCAGCAATATAGATATTGCATACATTCAAATAAAAAAAAACTGTATAACTCGGTTACAGGACGACAGACTGCATTGAATTCCGAGTGATTTACTGTTCCTGAATCAGAACTGGTCGTATATGGTGCTAGGCTGGATATACCTCTCTGAAAACTTGTCCGTCATATCTAGTAGACAGATAGGCCTGTACCGGTGCCTTATGAGATGTGAATGATTTTTCGACTTCTATCAGCTCTTCATTCATCTACGTGAACTATATGTAAAAAGTTGCCTATTTTCTGACGATCAATCAGTTGAGCCCACTGCGTAAAAAGACGTGCACTGCTTGCTATAGAAGTAGTCCGCAATCCAAATGCACAGATATGGGAAACAATCACTTTCTCATTCTCAATGAATTCCACACTGGTTCGTAACACAACATCAATCGCCAAGTCTGCTGAGCCAGACAGCATTGTTAGAACAATACAGCTACGTCTAGCCAGTCGTATCAAACGATATACAAGGCAGAGAAGTGTATTTCTGAATACTTCATCAATACTCCCCCCCTTTCCGACAGTATCTACAACGCCATCAACAGCAGTAGAACACGATCAGTATTGTAGTTGATCACTTGCTTTACTTTTGCTGGCTCTACGTCCTTCAGGACATGACCTGCGCCACAATGTTACGCCAACTAACTCGGTCCAAGGCTGCTATCCTCCAATTTCTCGATCGCCCCACACTTCCAAGATCCTGCTCCACTTGGTCAAACCACCTAGCTCGTTGCGCTCCCCTTCGTCTTGTACCGGCCGAATTTAAGGTGAACACCATTTTTGAGGGATTGTTGTCCGGCATTCTCACAACGTGTCCCGCCCATCGTATCCTTCCAGCTTTGGCGACTTTCTGGATACTGGGTTCACCGTAGAGTTGCGCAAGCTCGTGGTTCATTCTTCTCCTCCATACGCCGTTCTCACATACTCCGCCGAAGATCGTCCTAAGCACACGTCGTTCAAAAACTCCTAGCGCTTGCAGGTCCTCTCCGAGCATTGTCCACGTCTCATGCCCGTAGAGGACTACCGGTCTTATTAGCGTCTTGTACATGGTACACTTAGTACGGAAGTGAAGTTTACCAGACCGCAAGGTCTTGTTGAGTCCGTAGTTAGCACGACTTCCGGTAATGATACGTCTTCGAATTTCTCTGCTGCGGTTGTTATCCAACGTTATCAATGATCCGAGGTAGACAAATTCGTGCAGTTGATCACCGGCATGAATAGATCGTTCTTCGAAATTATCCTTTGCGTGAGTTAGCCTATTTTCTGCGATTCCATCCACAGACCGGTAATGGATATAGTGACCGTGTTGTTGTACATAAATTGTAAATAATCTTTAAATATGCACTCAGTGTTTTATGGACAAACTGTTTTACTATACTCACGGATCCGAGTAGCCGTTAGATCTATTCTCGGCGTTAACACGTGGCATATAAAATTATATCGATTATCTAACACAACAATTCGGACGACGTCTCTTGGACGTCATGACACATCTGGTCTCATTCATTACTAAACCGCTGAAAAAGAAGTCTTACGAAGTACACGTAAGAATCCCTGAAGTTGATCTTGAAGAAATAGCCGGAGATCTTGGAACAGTTGATGAAGCCATCTCTAGATGTATCCCTGGGAAAATTGAAAAATATCAGAGGGGGTTGTGTACAAGACACGACCGCTTGACGTTAACTACGCCATATTATTTGTTGCATGTTGATGGTTTCAATTCCGCGACGATCCATGATTTCTCCAGAATGTAGATTTTCTTGACTTTTCAGGCATGATATGCCATCGTGGCTACAAGTATCCTATACGATACATACTACTTCGTGTTGAAAAATGGGTTGATCAACATGCGTAGTTCGAATTTTGACCAACTTCGCCGCGTCGCAACTCGAGTTTCAATAGTGTGCATGATACACACGGTGGAAGGCATAGATGCGCGCTATAGCGAGTTGCGACGCGGCAAAGTTAGTCAAAAATCAAACTTCACTTTGGTTAACCCATTTTTCAACGCGAAGAAGTATAAGAATGACAAAATTGAGAATAATCGCTCTGAAGAGAATCGCTCTAAACGAACCTTGCGTCCTCCACATTATACGTCCGACCCAAACCAAAGTACCCTAATACACAGGTACTGGATTCCCGCAAATGCTTATGCATCACTGTGAAAAGAAAAAAAAAGCAAAAAAATAGTATTGACTGATGCGCTGTAAAGTTTCCAAAAACGCGCATTTGCCCAAAAATTCCACGCGGCGAATGGTCCAGGCAAGAAACAACCGCAATGTTATCTGCCATAAGAATGAAGCAAAAAGGAGCAAAACGGCGGTCGTTCTTTTCCTCAGGGGAACGCCGCGTGTCCTTTTGAGCAAATGCGCTAATAATGAAGTTTGTTTCACATTGTATGGGAGTATCGTTTCTACAATTAATTTTCCAGGAATTTGGACTTTAAACAAGTAGTTTAACATAGTTATGGTATAATTATATTATTCTCTTCGTTATCCACTACATAAAACTGGATGTAAAAAAGTTTGAAATAAATGTAGAGTGAGGTGGTCTTTGCTTCAAACCAGTTCCAAACGTAAGATTATCAATTTTTACATGTAAAGAATAGTTGAACTGAGCAAATTTTGCTGAAATATCGGACCACAGAATAGAAATAAAAACATTTCATTACTAACGCGAAAGTGTTGGTGAGCCAATTTTCGCGAATCCAGTATCGTGTATTAAATTACCTTGGTCCTAAACAGAACTGAGAAGCGTGTTCAAGAGCAAAACGAGAAAGACTCATCCAACCGTGTGTACAGTCTGACGGCAAAAAGAAGAATGAGCGAAGAAGTTCCGATAAATTTCCGGTGGGAAAAAATTGAAAATCTATTGATACTTAAATGGCTGAGGTATTAGCGTTCAAAACCTAACATAATTTCGTGCCGTAAGACGTAGTTAATGTCAAAAACCGTACAAATGTACATCTCATACATCAAAAGGAGGTTTAGACTGCAAAATGATGATACCATTTGCTTTGGGGTAATCGAGTTCAGTTTGCCTCCGTGTTTCGGGGTCCCGCCGCTTGTAAGTTGAAGTGCCGCGAATATGGAGCCGTGGGTTCGATCCTCACTGGAGCACGTGGTTTCTTTTCGGTGGTTTCTTTTCGCAGTTTCAATTTCAATTTGAACACGTGTTCTTCGTGTACACGTAAGCTAAAAATCCTTACAACAGCAAAATATTGACTACAATTTCCAAGAACTTGACAATTTAACCAAAGACAAATTAAAGACCTCCATGTCCCTTGCAATTGCCCAAAATTTTATGGCTCATAGAATGCTGTGCACGGAGAAAATGAAGTACTCAAAAGTGAGTTCATTCCACTCAATTCCGGGGGTTCGTGCGTTAACCTAATTTTGAGTTGATGGGGTAGAAGTTGTTTTCATTTGCAGCCATGCGAAAAAATACCTACTGGCTAAGTTCTTTTCACTCAATCGGCAGATCAAATAACTCAACTTCCAGTACTGTGCCACTTACTCAAATTTGAGGTAACGCACTAAGGTTCGGTTTTTGGGTTGTTTTGCTCTTCGCTCTCTGACAACAATAGAAGGAGCGAATGAAATAGGGAGAGAAAAATAACTCAAAAGTAAGTTAAAAAATACTCAAATATGGGTTTTCCGTTTTCTCCGTGTGGAAAATGTACTGCGATCTGTCAAACTTGCGTAGGGTAAAAGCACCAGTTTTGACCAGCCTAAGAGAAAATGTCAATAAAAATTAAATGGGAAGTCGTATTTATACTACAAATATGTCAAATGCAAGCTTTCAATCCATATTATGTGTGTAAAATATCAAAACTGAGATAAAACCATTTTTTCGCTTTCAAAATCCCGTTGGTCAATATAGGCTAACGGAACCAGTTTCGGCCAGAGATTTAACTTCGGTTCCTAAATTGGCCAATTGCATTGATTTTTCATGAGAGTGGCCAAATTAGGAGTGCCCTGGCTAAATTAGGTGTATGAAACTTAAAATTATAAAGAAAATGAATTGTTTTCCTTATGTTTTGAATCAATTTGGACGAGTAAATAAATGTAGCTCTATCATATGAATGTGATCTACTGAACACAAAAGGTTTCATGCTGATTGGCTATGTAAAATGGTGTATAATCCACTATGGCTACAACTGGCGTATGGCCAAAACCGGTGCTTCTACCGTACCTTTTGCACTACCGAGGGACCAAATGCAGTACTAGAAGTGGTACCCAACCTGAGCCCGAGAGGGACGGAACTGATTTAACTGTGCAACCTACAACAGTTAAATTAAAAGTTTTGATAACTCAAATTATTGTTTCAGTATATTTTGAAAAAACATCCAATGTTTTAAATAAGAGTAAATTTGTGATAGGTCGGTGATAAGAGGTCGTATTTTGGACCTCCTAAGGAAGTGATTTTAGTGTTTTGTCACAATTAATTAATTACACAGCGTAACCAAGTCAAAGAACATGCCAAATTGTAAAGAAAAACTTCCTCTACTGTCATGTACGATCCAAAAAACGTAGAAAATAATTGAATTGTGAAGCACAGGATTTCATTACTTTGGACACACCAATGTATTTTGGACCCTCAAAGTATATATTTTGGACCCCCGGTATTTTTTATCGCTTGGCGACAAAGTCTATGACACTGGTTGTATAATATGTTTGCTCATAGTCTAATCAATCGATTAACAATGGAAAACCGGAGAAATTCTACGCTTCTAGTCCAGGATTTTGAAAAAAGTGTTTGAAAAATGTCTGACAGCTTCAATTTCTGTGTGTTCTAACGGTTGCATGGATGAACAGATTAAATTAAATTAATTTAAGATAAAATAAACACATTTTCTATGTACAAATGGTTGATGAAAGTGCGGAATAGTCCTATCTTTCTAAATGGCATGCGAAGTGAGGTGGTCTTCATTGGCGTAAATAGGGATGGGCCAGGGGGGCCTAAACTTTGTTCATACTGAAGATTATTTTTAGACATGCTTCTAATTCGGCTATAAGTGTTTACGCAACATTTTTTGGCGTCTCACGTAGGTTATATGGACATTACATCAATTTTTTGTTTGTCTTTGTTAACGAGATTTTTAGCCCTGGGCTAGTTCATCTCGATACCAACAGATTTGCTACCAAGTCCAATGAAACAGCCGTTTGTTAGGTGATCTTTACTTACATCTTTGTCAATCTACTGTATAAAAACTAATTGTTTTCAAGCATGAGCTCATCTATTTTTCAGTAAATATGTATTTCGCAGTCGTACATTTATGTTTTAAGGCCGATCGGATTTATTTTTCGAATTTTAGTAGCTCAACATTGAACATTACTAAAGAGAGTGGAGCAAAAGTTCGAGTGGACCAGATTTTCTTTTTAAGATTTCTAGCTCCATTCAAATCGATGCTTTTAAATGCCACAGTGGTCAAGTAAGAGACTTTCACTACAAATATTATAAAAATTGATTAAGATTTGGAAAAAAATATATTTTTTGGTCAAACTTTCATTGTATGAAAATTAATAATGATCAAATCTACTTTGATTTTTTATTTAAGGGCGTTTTTAGGCATCATAAGGATACTGTGAGGTGTATTAGTTACTACATAATTGCTTGGAATCATTTATTGGCCCATAGTGTGGCAAAAGTTCTAATCAGCGGGGCAAAAGTTCGACCCATGTAAGTTCGCAGAGAAATTTACAAATTATCCCAAATTCATATACAGTCGAAGCTTGTTATAACGACATCGCAAGGGACCGTCGTAATAAAGAAATGTCGTTATAGAGAATAGTGATAACATTAAGATCGTTTTCTAGGGACTGGAAAAATGTCGCTATAGAGAGCTTTTGTCGCTATAAAAGTGGTCGTTATAACGAGCTTCGACTGTATTATATTTAAAATTAGCGAAATTGGTCCGATCGTGCGATAAAAGTCACCAACATTTCACATTTTCACTTAGTTTTGTAAAAAACTCCTATTATTGAGCTTTGGGCAATTTTATGATGAAAAATTAGTAAGTTATCTGTAAACATAAGTTTATGGCTGGTATAAAGTATGTCTGTCGTAAAAGTGTCGGTACTTACTGTATAGTAATTTCTTTTCAACTGCTATTGTTTTTATGAATTTTTTCTATCTTTATTAACGAGATTTTTAGCCCTGGGCTAGTTCATCTCGGGACCAACGGCTTTACTTCCCTTCCGAAGGAAGTCGTCACAGAATTTTTTTTTTTTTAGTGACTATCTCGGGGATGGGATTTGATCCCAGGTCCTCGGCGTGAGAGGCGTGTGTTCTAACCACTACACCAGGTCCGTCCCCTTATGAAAATTTTGATTATACCACTAATGTCGAACTATTGCCCTACCTTAGTCTGATTGGATATTAATAAATTCATAAGCAAAATACCTTCCATCCAGCTTTCTTCAAACAACTGTTATGGTACGAATTTGCTGACGACTGCTTTTTTTGAATACAAAAAAACCTTCAATTCTTCAATATGATACGTTAGCCAAGCAGTTTTTAACTCTAAGTTTATAACTCTAACAAAAAAGGTATTATTCAATCCCATGTTCGAATTTTGGTTTTGAGAGGCTTAGAGAAATGAATCGTTCGCTACAGAAATACTGAGCAACAATAATCCATATTTACAAACTAACAAGCGGTTTTTTCAAAGGCTTGGGTTTTTTTACTTGTCGGCTTCAAGAGGTTAGAATTTCACATTGCTCTTGAACCTCAATTGAACTGATACATTTAAATCTTTATCTTGTTTTATAAATTTTCAAAAATTCTAGATTAAATCTATTGGAAAGGTAAATCCTGAGTATAGTCTGCTTTTAAATCCTTGTATTCTGTTCGAGATCTATTAGATTGGGTTGAATACGTCATCTTGGTAATATAAAACGAAAAAAAAAAAGATTTTTAAATACGTTAACTATTTTTCCATAAAAGTAACATTTGGTAACAAAGAAAGTTGATCAATCGGTTTTGGACGATTTTCAGGTTTTGATCTACCTCTGTATGAAATTGCGCCACTATAATCGGTTCACAAATATTATCGAAACAAGCATTATTAAGTTATATAAATCCTTTACGATTTTTGTCTCTCATGAGAAGGGGCCGTGGCCCCCCTCAAGTCTGATGGCTATTTACGCCCATGGTGGTCTTTCATAAATTTGCTGAAAAATGACCCAGGGGGTCCAAAATATATAGGGGTCCAAAATATATATATCAAAAACGTTTTCTTTCAGCATGTTTTTAGCACTAGCACCGTAATTATTTTTAATTTCATCAAAGAAGTGGGCACCGGAACAGAAATGTTGCTTGACGATTGGATGCTGCAGCTAGGAAACGTGGTGTTTTCGGCCGTTGCAGTCTTTGAGAGCAGCAATAACAGCTTTGCTTCAATATCCGAAGGTTTCGGTAGTTTATTCGACCTTTTTCAAGGATTCTAAAACAAGAATACACGGACATCAAACACATTACAACACGATGGAACAACTACTGCAACAAGGAATTGACGTTGAGGATTCACAAATTACTGCTCTTGGAGAACGAACGACTTCGATGCACCAGAGTATTACAAAACAACATCGGTTTGACCTGTCAAAAGCTAAAATTGTAGACAGAAATGAAAACACACATTGCAATTTTTTGAAATGTGTCATATTGAACTTAATGACATTTAAACACACGAACACTCGCATACGCTCTTCATACACATTTTTCCCTCGAGAAACTTGCAGACGCTTTCCGGACTCATCAAAATATGAAAATATTACCCAATTGGAAAAATTTTCTCTCGGATTCTTGGGGTTTTCGAGGCAGAGTGCATATTGTTTTCCATATTTTTTCACAACCACACTAGGGCACCCATACCATTGAGTGTGATAACCACTATGCACAACCACAAAACACACACACAACAACAGATACTGCTAAAGATAAGCCACTAGCACAACATCAAATAAATATTAGCGTGGACTGCAATAAAGCTACCACGGGTTAGAAACGTAGGCAAAAAAATGGTGGAACTATAGGGCAAAGAGCGCAGGTTAGGTTTATAGCAAAAAGCCTCTCACGTTACAGTACTATACAAAAATATCGCCACACATGCAGTTAGTAAAAACATTATAAAACTAATATTGATTTTAGTAACAACATTATCTTGTACATAGTCAAAGCGGAAGCCATTCCAATTTCCTGTATGGACAAATTAATGTAGAGCACTACCATATATGTACAAGAGAACATGGTTCCTGATTTGCCAAGCCATTTGGATGTCAAAAATAGTTGTTATATTAGAGAGCCTAACTTCTTAAAACTCGTGATTAATTTTCTCTACATCTCAGAACAAAGAATACCTTTGAGCTTGCTGTGATATACGTATTTTAAAGTATTAGATTGATAGGGAAGTTAATAGTCATTTTAATTTTGGAAGAACCGTACATTATCGAATGAAGGAACATTTGTGATTGAAATTATATTTTTTCAGCGTATCAAAAACCGAAAAATTTGTTTATAAACAAAAATTATTAACGTTGAAGTTTAAGCGGGTAAAATATAAAAATGTATAACATATAGCTTCACTAAATATTGTATATTGATATAAAGAACAGCATATGTTTAAAAGAAGTGCAAAATTTATGATTAAAACAATTAGAAGATTGGACGCCAAAGATTATTGCATATTAATACGAAGGGATTTGAAAAATTGCGTTCAAAATTATCTGGGGCGCGAGCTGCAGTAATCGATATATTTTTTCGCTAATAACTTGAGCAGATCACTACTGTTGATTGACGCTACTTTATTAGTTGGAAACAAAAATATTATCTAAAAAAATAAACCTCCAAAAAACAACCTATGTATAAAAGAAGGTGAAATTTATTTAAATAATAAATCAACAGTTGTTATGGCTATGATAATGGTTATCGATGTTATCGATGGTTATCGCATATCGAAGGAACATCCAATGTTTGAAAGAAGGGTGAATTTGTGCTAAATATATTAATATCTGTAGTGTAACAATTTATTCCAAAAACGCAACTCAAAACATTAACTTATATTTCAAAGAAGATTAATTTCTGGATACATAATAAAATACTATGGCAATTTTTTTTCCTAATATGCTTTAGTTTATTAGAAGCTTATGATTATTGAATAAAGTGTAATGTTTGTGTCATTCGACTCCAAAATAAGCCTGATGTCGTCAGTGGGCTTCAAAAGAAACGTAAAAACGAATGTCATCTTAAGAAATCCTTGGTTTCAGACTCATTATGCCAAATTACTTTATGCCAAATAACCATTATGCCAAACAACTTTATGCCAAATGACCTACATCCCAAAAAGTTACCAAGTAAGTGAATATCCGCTTCTAAACAATAAAAACACTAAATAGCATATGAAGATTCCATTAATCGTCGATTGAGGCGATAAAATTACTTTGGGCAAACTTTACTTTTTTCAACCATCACACAATTAGCTGAAATCCCATAAGCCAAAGGTCTCCACCAACGCTGTAACGGGACTAGGGGCGGCCAAAACCTCGGATGTAATACTACCTCCGCTTAAGCGCCAGGCAAGTTTTATCTTGCCGCGAAGGAGCGAGTTGTCTCAAACAAAGAATCCCGACCCGGCTGCGAGACCTCAGGGCGAGTCCTTAATCGCGACCGTTGACCCACGACCGAAACATCCGTACACGACCTCCAACGAATAAAAACAAACTATCAAGAAACGATTTCAACACTTGAGGGTGGGTAGGTTTCCTTTGTAGGTTTTCCTACCCAGAGCCTATTCTACTCGTCCCGAAAACCGAAATCTGAAAATACCAGTTCTCTTTTATCTAAAAGTGCAAAAACTAAAATCTTGCCAAGGCTTGAAAATTCATTAGGTACCTATTTATTCAATTCACTTTTTGCTCATGGCTTTATAATCTTCATCTTAAAATGTAGGGGGTTAGTATTTACAATTTTAGGTAGCGCTTACTTGATCCTTTCCCATTGTCCTTATTCCTTATCCTTCCTTTCCTGATCCAACGAATCCTGTTCCTTTACACTCCGAATCCTTTCTCCGTTCCAATCTCCTCGATTCGAATTCCTTTTTGGTCGGGTAGCGTACACGTGCGTTCGTTTCAAATTCTCACGGCCCTCTAGCGGCCGCTAGCGAAGACAGTGCGTTACGTTCTGAGCGTCACAATCATGCTCGCTCTGTGACGTTCTCGGAAGCGTGGTGAATTTGAGGTTGTTGTTGTTGGCCGAAATAATTATGATGGTGGTCCTGGCTACGGCGATCTGTCACTCGCTACATCGACACGAGGCTGATTATGCTGCACTGGCACTATGCTCATCGGCCCAACGTACACCACGTCGATGAATACCGTCGACGGTGGAGGCTTTGGACTATTCGCCCCGTCCTAAGGGTGGACCTTCACTTGAAGGAAAGTTCTTCAAGCGAGACAGTATTTGGAGTTAGATTCTAACATTGTTTCTCATTGTATTACAAGAGTTACCTGATTGCACACACGCACGAAATTACCAGAACTAATCTAAACTTTTGTTCAGAGCACGTTTTCAAAAAAACTGTTCAATGGGAATTAATATTTATTTTAACAAACTTGGCAAATTTCTACTTCTACTAAATCTTACTTTTCAACTGCGTACACACCTTTCACTCTTAACTAGATTGTATAAAATCACTGATTGACTTTTAATTTTATATTTAACTTTTTGCAAAGAGCGTCTTAACTGTTCGACGGTTTAGATTAAAGAGGATGGCAATTTCAGAAATTTTGGGCTATTACCCTGTACCGGCGGTTCCCGAGTTCGTAAATGTTCGTCGTTTTTCGTGTACTTCCTTTAAGAACGCAAGTTTTCAGTTTTGATAAGGACTCTACTGTTGCATCGCAACTTGTGGAATCAGAGACTTGGTACGCGAAAAGTGGCTACACGGAAATAATATTGCATTTCGCACTGTTTTGGTTTTTGTAATTAAAGATTACATTAAAATACTGTAACCTCGTTACAACGCGATATCTATCTATTAGGTATCAATTACCGTCGTACATAAGAGGATAACTGTATAAAACTCTGCAAATATTCGAAAATGCAAAATAGGATATTAGACGGTTGCTTTATGAAAACATATCGCAAATCAACATCGCACATATATGCTCTCTGATTCGCTCAAAAAAGATTTTCTTCCGATAAACTTTGCAACAGAATGGCGTTGCAATCATTCAATGATGTTTATCCCTATGATCTTTCGATAAATGTGTAACCCATTTCATTATCTATTACAGGAAAATGAACACCGGTTTTAACAAATCACAGTAAATCCCAATAAGTCAGTCAAGAGAAAACTTCCTCTGACTCTAGCCCCTCTTCTGCGCACAAACCACATTCTGCGCACTTTGCCGAATGCTGTGACCGTTGTGACCCTACGCGAGCTCAAGTGGTCCCTACCATGATCCACCGGAAATGGAGCTCCGATCACAACCGACAGCGTCATCGACTTTCCTCGAATCAGCGGCAAAACCCGGACCGGCATCAATCGCTGTCGCTGTCTTCGTCGCCGTCGTCAGCCCAAAGGCATCAGTAACTGCCTTTGGACGATTCGTAGCCAGTTCTTGACAGCGGCTGACCGAAGTCCCACTGAAAAGACCTTACCACCCGAAACGCGGGGAATTTCTTCGGTTTTTTTTTATCCTACGATAATTAGCTCACTCTTCTGCTTCCATTCGGCATAGTGGACTCCAAGCTTTGTCGACGCTCAATCTAGATCGAAAATCAACGTTAGTGAAACCGGCGCCCAGTTTTTTATAATCTACGTATTGCGAAATTAGTGATTGCGGAACACGGAAACAGTTCAATAAAACTCAAAAGATATAGGAAATCGGAGAAGATTTTTAAAGTGCCGAAATCAACAGAAGAAGAAACAGAGATCCAGTATTGATTACACTTTCTTGACGAGAAGTTTTATAGTGAATGGGAAGTAACGACCTTAGCCGATACAGTTGATGCAGTTTATAAAATAATCAGTAAAAATAGCCCATAGAGTGTATAACTGAGAAGCACAGTTTGTGTTGTGGGGGAATTGTTATACTTAGTGAGTATATGTAAGAAAAAATCCCGAATCCCGAAAGTGAGACATCCGTGGTGAAGTAGTGAATTTGTTGAAACGCCAGTCGTATCGTTCGAAGAAATCAAAGAGGAAAACAGGAAGCGTTCGTGAAGGTTGTTACAGAAGAATACATTCTAAGAAGGTTTCGTGCTAAAACTAAAAGTTGGATATAAACCGTCAAAGGATAACCGTTTTTGATTCACCCTTCCAGTGGATAGTTGTTTGTTGTTGTTCATGTTATCACTGCATGGAAGCACTGCTATGGATGATTCAGGGCTTCCACCTTTCGAGGGGTAAGTGTTAATTTCAATAAATGTGTGGAATATGTTTGTTATATATTTATTTTGAATAATCAGCAATCATAAAGTATACTTACTTTACCAAGAATCAATACGTTTCACGAAGATAGTTAAGTCATTGGTTCCACTTTTCAGATGCACTACCCGCATGGCCATCAATTTCAATTTTTGTGACCCATCAGAGCAAATCAATAAGACGTTTTCTGTAGAACACGGTATGGTTTTCATTTTCCTAAAGTTTCAATGTATGACAACTGACAAGTACATCATATTAGTACGGTTCAACATTCGAAAAAGTTTGAAAATCAAATGTCCTTTATCAAGAAAGATATCATCCTTACGACGAAAATAATAATGGCCGAAAGACAGAAGTTTGTCGGACTATAATATCACATATAGCTGAATAATAGCTAGAAAATTCTCTTTCCACATCTGTCGGATTAAATTTCCTTTTCTTATTTTTTTTTTGTTTGAAGAATGAGTTCTCACTAATTTATACTAACTGTAATAAAAAAATAATTCTGATAGAAATTTCATTGCTACTACATCACGAGGTTTATGTTTAATCTCATTGCGCCTGTTCTGCAAACATTTGATTTCAAACCACCCAGCGTAGCACGTACCAGCCTAATTACTTTCGCCGGAAAATCATGTTCAGACTTTATCCGCCATAGCTTATTTCCTTTCACTGAATGGTACGCTGCCTTGAAATCAATAAACAGAAGGCGAGTCTGCAAGTTATACTCCAGGAATTTATTTATGATCATTCATTTGACGTTTTAGCAAGTCTAATAAATCTACGGTGTTTAGATCTTTAGCAACGCGTAATATTTATTCATCTTCATTTTTAGAGCATTCAATAAATAGGCTAAACGTTACCTTTCATCGCATGTAACAGTCTGAACCCAATTCAAGCAATAAATCTTACAGAAACTCAAATATTCTGTTTTGTTTTGAGCATGATCATGACAGATGTTCTCTCGCCATTCGCAAGATTTATCATATCCACTTGTGCAATTTACAATCAACCTCAAGATTGCCAGTAATTGACTACAATCTCCACAATCAACGTCCCCAAGCAAGCTCATCCCCCTTTGGGACCCGATGTTACACAAATCTTCGCAGCCACACCGAGATTGTTACAATCTACAAACAATGCTCAATTTATCCGCGCAAACTCTCCGATTCAAGTGAGAAATTTCAATCCTGCAGCAGCGCCATTCATCGCCACGCGGCTCGTAAAATTGATTCAATTACGTGCTGAATGCCATTCAGTTGACGAGGGTGATCTACACGTCACACCACAGCAGACTGCAGAACTGGATCGTCGTCGCACAGTGGTCCAAAGCTGACCAAAAGTTAGAAAAATAATAAATGTTGAGATTATATCATTTTCAGATTATTCGTTCAAAACTGACTGAATCTTAAACTTTGGATGTATTTTTAAAAATATTTTTAAAATTTGAAGTTTTTTATTTGATTCAGACCACAAAGCATTGAAGAATTGCAATTAAAATTTAGTTTTTTTAGAAGGTGTATATTACCCCATCTTTATTTACATTATGTTCGATAAACTATTGCTTGAGCATTTCTGCATCGAGAGAGGAAAATTTAAAGTATTGTTATTAACAAAGCAAACAGAGCGAATTACGCCAGAAAACCATCTGACTTTTTTAACATTGTCGTTATTAGTTTTTAAATAGATTTGGAAATAATCGTATTTCAGTACAATTTGATGTTGTTATTCATCTATGAAGTAAATGGACGAATTATGTTTCGAATGATCTCCAAAAAAAAATTTAAGTATTTTTTGACGATGAGCTATGGTGTTTGAACGATTTGAGCAAAATTTGTTCTTTAGGCTAACTTTTGTAAGAAGTGCAATCACTGTGTGTCGTCGTCTTGACCGTTTGCTCGTATTTCTTTACTTTTGAACAGACTGAGAGACGTTTGTGGCGCATTTGAGGCGTAATATTTGTCGCACTGTTTGACCTCCGCAGATCGCCTGGTTCTGATGGAGGACTGCGAGTGGAAAGGGATTCATTATCCAATTCAATTTTGCGCACTTCTAATCTACGGCGCTGAATGGTCTGATGATTGAGCGCTCTTCTCTGGGAAGGTAAACATTACTGAGAATTTGACGGTGAGACGATTCGTTTAGAAGTAGTTGTATCATAACATTTTTTATTTCAAATTCCTTTTCTTGATATCGTTTCAAATATAACGTTCGCTTTTTATATATAGCTGTTCTGTGTTAGATGACGCTATCATTCTTATGTGGTAAAACTTAATTAAGCTGTTATCAACTGTTTGTTAATTACAGATTACATTCCATAAATTTCAGAAATTCAGATTTTTTACTGATTTATCGAAACCAGATTATAAGATTAATACTGTTTTAGCTTCGCTTAGACTGTCTACACATATCCATGGTTGCTATTCCGTGATTGACCGAAGACAGTGAAGATGTACAAAGAATCAACTAGAAGTTCGGCTGCGATTGGTCACAATCTTCTTCAGTGTGCATAATTCAGTACCTCTATTTACTTACTTATTTGGCTTAACATCAATTATCTTGATAAATCCTCGCCAACAATAATTCGCCAATTCACTCGGTACATGGCCGCTTCTCTCCATCCCCAACTGTGACCCACGCTCTCCAGTAGACTGGCCCAGCTCAGTATGGGAGAAAAATAAAGTTGTATGATTCCACGGGGCACCCCCAGGATTATTTCTTGGGGTTAGAGGAAGCCTTTCTGAAAAATTCAGCTCATTTGGTCGTTCCATGAGCTGGCGCATTTGAATTGAAGTTAATATGGGATTTTCAGCTCAAACATATGAGCAACAGCACATCATCTACTTTTTGGTTCAGGAAAATTGATGATTGCGTTCAATTGGACCCAGAATGTCAAAAACACTACTTGATTTAATAGCGAAGAATATTGTAGAAGATTGTACCATGATCAAAATTAATAAAGTTGGTGTTTTAACCATTTGAAGTATATCATGCAATACTGCTTGTATTTCTTCAACATAGCTTGGAGGTAGCCACTAAGCGCATCAAAGCCACCTATGACGCTGAGCGAGCTGAAGCACATGTCGCATGCATATAAGTGACTTGTACGGGAGTGCTGATCTAAGCCTAACTTTCAACAACTGAAAGAGTATTGAAAATGAGATTAAATCCAGATACAACCTTCTGCAATTATGTTCATTAGGGTATCAAGTAGTGTATTTGTCATTCTGGGCTTACTTGAACGTGAACAATTAGTATACGGAACGAAACAGTGGCATAGGATCAATTTTCAATATATTTGAGACGAATATCCCATACAAACTTCAAATCGAATGCGCCAGCTGGTGGAGCAACCAATTGAGTTGAAATTTTGAGAGAGCGTTTCTCTTACCCTAAGGCTCATATCTAGGGGGTGCCTCGTTGAGTTTTACAACTTTTTTGTTTAAGGTGATTATAAAACGAAGCCAAACTGCGAATTTTCAAGTGCACAAGACTGGAGAATCTGACAACTGTTCGTGTTGAAAAACAATCAAAATACTTGCTGGCTGGTGGTGACCAATGGAATAAATTTTCAACGCGGAGCGCTGTATGGTTCTCAAGTCTTGTGCTCTTGAAAATTTGAGGTGTGGCTTCGTTCTATAATCACCTTAAGGGCCAGTCTACTCTCCAGGTCCTGGTGCACCTAGTCAATCCACCAATCTCGCTGCGCCCCACGCCTTCTTGGCATTCTTGCAATATGCCCTGCCCAGCGTATTCTTCCAGCTTTAGCTACCTTCACGATACTGGGTTCGCCGTAGAGTTGAGCGAGCTCGTGGTTCATCCTTCGCCGCCACACGCCGTTCTCCTGTACGCCGCCGAAGATCGTCCTTAGCACTCGGCGTTCGAAAACCCCAAGAGCTTGCAAGTCCTCCTCGAGCATAGTCCACGCCTCATGCCCATAGAGGACTACCGGTCTTATGAGCGTTTTGTACATCGTACATTTGGTGCGGGGGTGAATCTTTCTTGACCGCAGTTTCTTCTGGAGTCCATAGTAGGCACGACTTCCGCTGATGATGCGCCTTCGTATTTCCCGACTAACATTGTTGTCAGCCGTCAACAAGGATTCGAGGTAGACGAACTCGTCCACCACCTCGAAGGTATCTCCGTCTTTCGTAACACTGCTTCCTAGGCGGGTCCTGTCACGCTCAGTTCCGCCAACCAGCATGTACTTTGTTTTCGACGCATTCACCATTAGCCCGACTCTTGTTGCTTCGCGTTTTAGTCAGGTGAACAAATCTGCCACCGTTTCAAATTTTCTCCCAATAATATCCATGTCGTCCGTGAAGCAAACAAATTGTCCGGATCTCGTGAAAATCGTGCCTCGACTGTTAAGTCCGGCTCTCTGCATAACACCTTCAAGCGCAATATTGAACAACAGACACGAAAGTCCATCGCCCTGTCGTAGTCCCCGCCGAGACTCGAACGAACTGGAGTATTCGCCCGAGATCTTTACGCAGTTTTGCACACCGTCCATCGTTGCTCTGATCAATCTTGTGAGCTTCCCGGGAAAACTGTTCTCGTCCATGATTTTCCATAGCTCTACGCGGTCGATACTATCGTATGCCGCCTTGAAATCGATGAACAAATGGTGCGTAGGGACCTGGTACTCACGGCATTTCTGGAGGATTTGCCGCACGGAAAAGATCTGGTCCGTTGTCGAGCGGCCGTCGATGAAACCTGCTTGATAACATCCCACGAACTCGTTTGCTATAGGTGATAGACGACGGAAGAGAATCTGGGATAGCACTTTGTAGGCGACGTTTAGGATGGTGATTGCACGATAATTTGCACACTCCAGTTTGTCGCCCTTTTTGTAGATAGGGCATATAATGCCTTGCTTCCACTCCTCCGGTAGTTGTTCAGTTTCCCAGATTCTGACTATCAGCCGATGCAGACAAGCGGCCAACCTGCCCGGCCCATCTTGATGAGTTCAGCTCCGATATCATCTTTGCCAGCGGCCTTGTTGTTCTTGAGCTGTTGAATGGCATCCTTAACTTCCCCCATCGTGGAAGCTGGTTGATTTCCGCTGTCCGCTGTGCTGACGTAGCCATCGCCTTCGCTGTCCTGACCTTCTGTGTCTGTGTTCTCTGCGCCATTCAGGTGTTCATCGTAGTGCTGCTTCCACCTTTCGATCACCTCGCGTCCGTCCGTCAAGATGCTCCCATCCTTATCCCGGCATATCTCAGCTCGCGGCACGAAGCCTTTGCGGGATGTGTTGAGCTTCTGATAGAACTTCCGCGTTTCTTGAGAACGGTACAGCAACTCCATCTCTTGGCATTCCACCTCTTCCAGGCGGCGCTTTTTGTCTCGGAATAGGCGGGTTTGCTTTTTTCGCTTCAGTCTGTATCGTTCCACGTTTTGCCGCGTACCATGATGCAGCATTGCAGCCCGCGCTGCATTCTTCTCCCCTAAAACCTCCTGGCACTCTTTGTCGCACCAATCGTTTCTTGAGCTTCGTTCCACATATCCGACAATGCTTTCGGCAGCGTCGTTAATAGCTGCTTTGACTGTCCTCCAGCAGTCTTCAAGAGGGGCCCTATCGAGCTCGCCCTCATCCGGCAACGCTGCCTCAAGATGCTGCGCGTACGCATTGGCGACATCCGGTTGTTTCAGCCGCTCGGGGGCGGGCGTCGGTACCGTACATCATTGATGACGGATAGTTTTGGGCACAGTTTTACCATCATCAGGTAGTGGTCGGAGTCAATGTTAGCACCACGATAGGTTCTGACGTCGGTTATGTCGGAGAAGTGCCGTCCATCCATCAAAACGTGGTCGATTTGCGATTCTGTCTGCTGAGGTGATCTCCAGGTGTACCGATACGAGAGGCTGTGCTGGAAATAGAAATTCGGTGTAAAGTTATGCATGGTTAAAAGTGTACTGAATTATCGTTTCCTTAACATGTCAAACCAAATCAATCGGTTATCAAATGACAAAGTTATTCAATATTCACACACCGACATAAAAGATGACGCATTTTGTATGATGTCACATGGTGACTGATCTACTAGATATTAAACATATTTGGAATTGAACATTTGATTGAAAAATTTACTGAATTACTTACACTCTTACAAAAAATCAGGTAAATTTACGGCTTCTTGGATGCACATAAAATAAGCGAAATATTTGACATAAAATTACGTCTGTGCTTAAAATTACATGGCATCGAAAAGCCAAAAAAAATTACACGCCGAGACGAAAAAGTCTTTTGAACTGACTTTTACATTACGGCGTGTAATTTTGTACTAATCTTGTTGTTGTGCTGCCAAATAATTTATTAATTGATGGCTATGTCTGTAATCGGGTGCTAATAGTTCAAACTTCAAATCACTTACCTTTATGTTGCTTTGGACTTAGAAGTATAGAACTATACAACACACTGCCGACGGGCACCACATGCACGTTTTGTACACTCCTGCATTCTTCGCTGGAGTAATGAAGTTTTAAAATTTGAAGACGATTCCTAATCAATCGTGACAACTAGAGTGCCTGTAAATAAGAGTGACGTCATGTTCCAGTTTTGACAGGTCTCCTGCTCGATTGGAACGCGGATTTGTATGGAAATGACAGTTCGCCGCTGTTGTTTGTTTGACATTGACGCCACTCTTATCTAGATCCACTCTGGTGACAACTACAGTGTAAAATCATTCACACTATTAACCATTGCACTGCTGGATAAAATTTGCAAACTTCCCCATTCTAAAACACACTTGAAAATTCTAGCCAACAATCGGCTGGCGCGTTTGAATAAAACACTCTTCCATATCCTTGCCAAATAATTCACAAGTTTCCTGAACACAAATGCACTTTCCAACATAATCCAGCAATTAATAAGATAAGAGTAGGTAAACTTCAATACACCTTTAACTAATTGGTATTGTTTTCTCACTCAGAAACAGAAAAAAAAATCTCGCGACGTTCACTCCGGCCATGTTCGAAAACAAACTCAATGATTCGCATGATACTGACACAAAGGCCTTCGCCAAAGTCAAAGATCATGTAAATTGACGTCTTCTTAAATAGAAATCCCAGTCCAACGTTCATGTTTTACGGTTTGTAGTATGTGAGATTAGGAAATTGACACAAACGTTGTATGTTCTTGTAAATATAAATTGTTGTACTTAATTTTCGATTTCGTTTTAGGCAAGATTATGTTTAGGTTGGCAATTTTGAACTATAAATCAAAAGAAACATAAAATTGCGTTGTAAACGCGATTACGTTACAAAATATTTAAGTGCAAATTAAATTAGGTCACATGTGAATTTTATTTTTTTTAAGAGTGTATATGTTCCACTTGCCCCGTCCATCTACTAGCACATAAACTGCCCCTCTACGCTTACTTGCACCATGTTCTACAGGGTGTCCGCAAATTATCCGTACAAACTTTGAAGACATGGCTCTATACAATCAAGCATAATAAATTCAATATTCTTGCATAAAACCATGCAAGAATATTGAATTTATTATTGGCTATTGGCATACTTTATTCTTAAGAAACAAGTTTGACATATTTACGATTTCAAATAATTGCAAAACCAACCCAAATGTATTGAGGTGTCTTGAAGGGAGCTGTTTTCCGAGCTTGATGACGGAGAAGAAATTTCCATAGAATTCACTGGATTTGAACCGTACAAGTTTCTATTACCAGTCTAACGTGAAGCCACTAATCTGTAGCATACTTCAGATGATAATAGGACATTTAGATTCATTTCTTTTAGGTTTTAGGGTTAACTCATCTCCAGTATGACTAGCGGCCCTCAGGAAAATCGTCTCCGAAAAATTAAAATTTGCCTATCTCAGTAACAAGCAATTATTTCGAAATTTTTTAAAATTGTATTTTGTATTAACGTATAGATGTATTATAAAGTACATGGACTTTAATTTTTCATTGTTTTCAATGTGAGATCGTCTTTCCAATATTTTGATGTTCGGATAATTTGCGGACACCCTGTATGTAAACCTTATACACAGCGGGACAAATATGCGTTGAACGGCAGTCAACCATTATACTAAATAAAAAACACAGTTTTCAACAGACTAAAGGATCCATCTCCTCTCCCTTATTACCTCACCTAGCGTTGGGCGATTTTGAATCCATGTTCCGAAAATCGATGTTTGCTTTCCGATTAATCGATTTTTTGAATCGATGTTTGAACCACCTAAAATCGAGTGAATCGATTCTCTTCATTCGATTCTTTGATTCGATTAATTTTGTTGAAATCGTTAAATATTTCCTAGTGAGTTTGTGGAAAAGAAACCATATTTTGAACTTATCTTGAAGTAGTAAATCTGCTCGATTGATTTTCGAAACTGATTTGATTGAAAGATGTTGAAATTGAATGCAAAAGTATTTGGTTTCATTTCAAGCTTTCTAAATGTCATCCGATTCGAATCGATTCGTAAACATCGATTCAATTGATTCGATTAAATCGGTGAATCGATTCGGCAGTTCAAATGTGAATCGATTCAGTAACATCGATGTTCTGGATAAATTTGCCCAACGCTAACCTCACCACCAAACTAGTTAATCAAGCATCTTGATTATATGATATACTATTCATTGTGAAAAAGATGAAAATATTAAAACAGCAGTAAGTGTTACTGATTTGTACAAATGGTTTAAAAGAGCTCTATTTCATATCAATCGTTTTCAGCTTTAATTTGTACGAAATTTAACAATGAAATATGTAATTGAAGAAGAAGCTATGAGAAAGTGTTATGAATTATGTTATGTTTTTCAGGATGGTTGATTCGATCTCAACGGTAAAAAAAACCATTAATGAACGATTGGCGAATCTAATTCTCAGTTAATAAGTAACCGAAGAACTTTTATCTAAGAAGCTGGCTTTGTTCCAATTGGGGTGTAATTCCAGACAGAAGAAAAAGAAAATTCAACTATCCCAAACATGAAAAGAATCAGTTGTTCACTAGAATCAAACACACACTTAAATCAGAATGCCGATCTCAGCTGTGCAAATCTCGGTTAAAGGTCGTTTGGTGATATCTTAGTAAAAGTGACGTTTGGTGACGGCACCAAAATGTGCTGTTTTAAGCCAACTTGATTTTTTGCTGACATATTAGTAAAAATTGATTTGCTGAAATTCGCCGGTAAAATAATGAAAATAAGTTGAATTCAACTGAGTGTGTCCTTCACTGTACGAATGAGTGTCACATAGCATATTAAATCCACAAGATCACATAGGACAGTTATGTCCATTACAACATGTAATCTTATACATCTTTGTTATATCAACTTTCATTTGAAATTTGGCCTACCATCGAGCTTGAGAGAAAAAAAAACTGGCTTTTATCATGATTATACAGGTCGAACTCGATTATCCGGAGACTCGATTATCCGGGGACTCGATTATCCGGGATTCGATAATCCGGAATTTGTTTTTTCATTTTCTTGTTTTTCATTTTTTATGCATAATTCTGAGATAATTAGGTATTGCAATATACAATTTGAGTGCTTTTGCAGTTTAGAACGTATTTAAGAAAAGGGGGGTTTGCAAAAGTGTTTTTTTTGTGTATGCTGGTCAAAATTATTTTTTCTTGTAAAGACCCCTACGGTTCCTAGAAAAAATTTCTGGCTACGCCACCGCATCATATAAATAAAATAACAAAAATCTATATAAATAAAAATGGAATGGTGTTTGTATGTCACGAAATGGCTCACGAACGGGTAAACGGATTTGAATGATTATTTTTCCGTTTTGTTCGTCAAGTGTTCCGACGTGTTTGTGTGTATAAAAATCCCAGGATATTCACCGGGAAAGTCGGAAAAATGAGCGTGAAAGGAACTGTCATTTTGTATGGGACAATCCATAGCATTTTTCAACAGCCTACTTGATGGCAAGACGAAGTTTGCCGGGACCACTAGTAGGTAATATTTAAGTTCTTTTATCAAAAATTTCAATTTTTTTCATTGTGATTCGATTATCCGGAGTGAAAAAAAAATCGATACTCTGGATAATCGAGTCCGACCTGTATTTGAAAATGATGTTCTTCAATGCACAAAATTTTAAATTAAAAAAATGTTCGGGATCCCTCGGTGGATTTTTTTGGGGAACACGTCAAATGAAAGCTAAAAACCTATATTTTTGAATGGTGAAAGATTTAGCGATGCCTATTTTTTTGTGATAATATTGTTCTACCAGACACGCCGTGTGTTGTAAGATTAAACTAATTTTCATGCACACATTTGGCGCATCAAGATGAATACAAATTTCAACAACCATTCAATTACTATTAATTTACTTAAATTTTACACATCGTGTAAATTCAAGCATTTCTTGTTGAAAATCAGATGTATATTCATTGGAATTCACATAATGATGCAACAATACAACAATAATCTTATAAATCTTGCTGATAGATTGAAGAAGATTTTGCCATGGAATTAGGATTGAATTTTGAATTTCTTCAACCTCGTGAATACTTCCTCAAAAGAAGCCCCAAGAAAATTTTCGAGAATCTAGAATCTAGAAAGCTGACAAAATTTGCCAAGGATTAAGCTCGAAGCATGGTTGATATTTTCTATGGATTCCTCTATGCAGTGTTGGAGAAGTCACCCTAGGCCCCCTAGAAAAACTAGCTTTTACAATTTTGGATTCAATTTGGTAGATTATTGGTATGGTCCCTCAAATGGCGGTAAGCTACTTTCTGGAAATGTCTTGATCAGTGAATCAAATTGTCATCAAAACAGACGAAAAACAAACAACAAAGCAATCTCGCTCATAATCGTTTGTCCAAACTTTTGCGAATTGGGATACAATCAAAAGCAACATTTTTATGACAATCACAGGGCAACATTGTTGCAACCTTTTCAACTCGCGATTAATAAGTTATTTTAAACATAAAACTTAATTTGTTTCATGGATGCTGTTTGATAATGAGTCAATGTTTACCAAGACGGAGAAGGTTCTCACAAATTGCAATGCGAAGCCCAGAAAATCGCGCACGTAGTGATCGATCATTCAATGTCATATTCTGTTCAAAAGGTGTTAAACTTATGTTGCGGAATAAAATTGTTGCAACAAGAATAGGAGATGGCAATGTCTTTGTTGCTGCATGTTGAGTGACAATTAAATCACTGGTCTTGATGAAGATGAAAAAAAAACTTCATCATCGTCAGGGGCTTTCATAATTTTGAATATTTTAATGATAGTTCTCACTTATTCCAAATCATTCCCCCAAGAATAATTAAATTTATTAGGATGATTAAAAATGTTTCCGAAATATTGTACAACTTGGTTTTAAATTGAACCAATTATACCGAAATAGAAATTGTGCGCGCTTTCAAACTGCATTGCCAAGTTTTGGGTTTTTCGCTCTTGGTTAATAATATTATGTTTCCCTCTATCAACGTAAGATTCGGCTTTCAATGATTTATTCAAATTTAAGGTTAGTTTCAACACTCCAGAATGCAATTACGAGATCTTATTTTGAAAATGTTTATTAACTATAAATCTTTATCGGATTCAAGGTAAAACGTATGTAGTAGCTTTGAACTCCATTCTTCTTTGCTGCAGATTTTAGGGTTGGGTCTTCCGTTTTCCACGGACGGGAAACTCACCACCAAGACGGCATCACACCGAGTAGAAGTGCTGGCTGAAAGTGGGTGATGTTGTTGTCAGTTTTTCTCTCAGTTTTCCAAGTTCACACTGTATGTGTGAGCTAGTCAAACGGTGAGAGGAGAGAAAAAAAGAGAAAATCATCACTACAGAGTCAGATGGTTTGCTGAGAATTCTTTTTCCGCAGACAGAAACGCGCACGTTGGTATTGGTGCAGGTTAAGGACGAATAGCAGGAGAATGATTGCGAATGTTTTGTAATTACTTTACCAAAATTTCGGTACACGGGGTTCTTACTCTTTTGCTTGGCACTACGTCTCCACTGGCACAAAGCCTGGTTTCTCAGGTAAGGAGCTTGAACGCAGTCATTAACTGGGAGCTTTCTTTGTCAAAGCTGGCGCTATGCATTTGTTTTTCGTAAATTAGAATTTTTAATTATGAAGAAATCCTGGACCGTCATGGATGGTTGTATGTATTCTGGACATATTGAAAAACATGAAGTTTTTAAACTTAATTAATCTGAACGCAATTTGTACATGTACTGAGATGCTCAGCGTTTTGCTTAGACCGGTCTGTGGTTTGTATGCATCAATCGAGTCAATCTCAACTTCATATCACACACACCCCCGTTTGAAAACATTCTAGTGCAAGTTTTAATTAAACTGGTTCTTCTCTAGCGTTTGAATCAATATGTATGGTAATCGATGCAAGTATAATAGTTAATGATACTGGAAGAAGCTTCCCAAATCGTTTGCGATGGAATCAAATCGCAATCATTATGGTGGTGGTGTGATTGATTGTGATGATAAAATGTGGAATGTATTGGGGTTTGTTCATGAATTACACAGTGGGACAAAATTACCATTCTCAATGATCAAATTGTGTACTGAACTGAACTGAGATCAATAAGGGAGGCATCCCAATCTGTTTTCTAGGAATTTAAAACAGTATTTTCCAGCAATTTTATATAATTCAGGTATGTTCCGTTTTTATCAACACGATTAGTGATTTTCATTTGACAAAAACGGAACCGTTATAAAAACGGAATAATTTTTCTAGACTAAATATTTTACAAATCTGAACAGACAATTGCAGTTTTCCACAGAATTATACACATTTTTACCATGTGAATGCAGTTTTACTGACGAGGGACTGTGAGGAGCATTTATATTGTTCATTTGTGATGGAAGTTGATTGTGCACTCCAATAAATCGATATGATTCTGTTATAAATCATTGATAATTTTAGTTGCTTCGTTCAAAATTTCAATAAACGTAAATGTATAAATGTTTATTTCAAAAAATGGTGGACAAGAAGTGGGTCAAGCCGATCAACAGTTCTCAATTATCAGCCATCCCAGCAATTTTCTCTCTATCTAAGTAATTTTATTGTATGGAGATTCCAAAATGTTTCCGCTCACTCACGTCACAGATAATCTTAAGTTCATTCCTCAACATTGACAGAACGTATATTCCAATTGAACATTCTATGATGCCACGTTATAAACGAAAAGCAGAGGTCTCTGAAGCTGTCTTAAGGACATATACAACTAATAACAATTCCAGTTGTCGCTAGGACGTGGCCAGAGCAACTCTCAACTTTTGAAGGATGCGTCAATCTTGTTCAACAACTCATGCTAGGTTTAAAAACTCTAATTGACTAGCGGACAAGAAAAAGACAAACCTTATGGAATAGTACAGGATTTCACACCTACCATATGCCGTAGGTATTCAACACTAACATAATGTCAACAATTCAGCACTGAGACTATTGATAAATTTTGAACATTTCAATTGCTTCATTATAAGTTTTACATTTTCTATTCTAAGCATTTGATAAAATTAAAAAATGATTTGTGTGTTGATAAAAACGGAATAATTTGTTGACGAAATCGGAACATACCTGTGCTTCGTCTATTCTTATTATTAGAGCAAGATATTAATCAGATAGTATAACAAATAATGTTTGAAAATCAGTTTGTTTATATTGAGCATGAGCATGACCGTACAATTCGTAGTTGCTACGCCGTGATTGTCCAGAGCAATCGAAGTTGCACAGAGATTTAATTAATGGGGCTTGAGTTTATCTTACTGTTCTCAATGTGCGAAAATCGAAAGCTCAAAATTTATAAGTCAATAACGGTGCCGGCCACGTCTTTACGGTCATCGTTGAAGAGAAGGAAAACCATTGCACAGCAGTCCAGGAATCAGTTTTACGCGGAAAGATGCATTTTGAGCTTTAGAATAAAACATTAGACGAAAACGGCCTTCTACAAAGTTGTTTGTATTAGTTAAGCCCTTTGTTTGGTGTTATTGAAAATTAGGGTGGACCACATTTTCATAGAAATTGTGTTACTAACTTTCTTGTTTGAAGAAATTATATTATACATGCTTCAGCAAAGTTGTAGACCATTCAATTTCAAACAATTTTGCCGAGTAAAGTTAAGAGTTAAGAGATACAATTAAATTGACCGATTTAGAGCTTTTTCCCTATGGTAACATAGGGTGGTCCGAACAAAATTGGTTTTCTGGCTCTAGCGTTCTCAATTCAAATATCTCATCAAAGTAGTCTATGAAACACTTTTAGAGCTTTAAAAAATGCGTAATTTGGTGAGTGAAGAAACTTGCTATCTCCTTCCGTTTGGGAGTTATTGTTATTTTTCTCACAAAAATATGTCTACTTTGAAATTGAATATCTCTGATTGGGGCACACATAAAACATATCTGTTGACGGCATTCAAAAGACAAAATAAAATTGTATATTATATCAAAAAATTACGGATGTGTTATTTTTGTAACTCTAATAAAATGCCTTGAGAAACAAATGATTTTTATCACAAAAACTTTAATATCTTTTGAACTGTAATAGATAACAACAATCTTTTTGCATGTACATGTGGCGATGTATCGGCGAAAAATTCTCCCGGTAGTCGTAAAGTTGTTCCATACGTTGCTTCTGCGACGGAGGCTTGCAGGTCTTCTTTGAGGGCGGTTCTCATTCCGAGGAGTACTAATGGCAACGATTCCGTCCACTTGCTGTTATTGTGGCACATGATCGCGGCCTTGAGTTGTCGGTGGGTCCGTTCGATTTGCCCTTTGGCTTGGGGATGATACGGTGTCGTTTTCAGGTGGGTGATACCTAAAATCCTGGTTAGTTCTCGGAACAGCTCGGATTCGAACTGCCTTCCAAGATCGGTGGTCAGCTTAACTGGAACTCCAAATCGGACAATCCAGCTACTTACGAAGGCTTGCGCAACTGTAACTGCCGTCATGTTGGGAATTGGAATCACCTCAGGCCAACGCGTGAACTTGTCGATCATCGTCAGACAATACGCGTTTCCGTTGGAGGGTGGTAGCGGACTGATAAGGTCCATGTGGATGTGAGCGAACCTTTCGTCTGGGGTTGTGATTTGGACGATTGGCGCTCGGTTGCATCGACGAACCTTCGACTTCTGGCAGGCGATGCAACGAGTGACGAAAGTTTTGCAATCTCGTCTCATTGAAGGCCACACATAACGGTCGGAAACTAGGCGAGTGGTAGCACGTACGCCAGGGTGAGAGACGCTGTGAAGCTTTTTGATGATCGGGATTCTGAAATTTTTCGGCACAAACGGTCGGATTGCAGTTGTGGATATGTCGCAATACATCGGCGTCGTCGACAGTGGTGATTGTAGTGCCTTCAGAGCCAAAGATGTATTGGTGGGTGGAGTAGTGAGGAAAGCAGTAAGCTCGGGATCACTTCTTTGCTGCTTGGCCATAACTTCGAAGTCAATTGGCTCTTTGTTGTTGGTGATGGCTTCGACTCGGCTCAGCATGTCGGCAACCTTGTTTTCCTCGCCAGGAACATGCCGAATATCCGTCGTGTACTCGCTGATGAAGCTCAGGTGCCGTTGTTGAGTCGGGCTCGCTCGTTCGGGTCGCTGCCGGAATGCTGTAGTGAGAGGCTTGTGGTCCGTGTATATGCAGAACTCACGAGCGAGGAGGTGGTCTTTGAAATATTTCATACAACTCCCGATCGTAGGTGCTTGCTTTTTGCTTAGATGCACTCAACTTACGAGAGAAGTACGCAAGGGGTTGACGACCTTGTTCGGTGATTTGGTGTAGCACTGCGCCGATTGCAGTACCCGATGCATCGACTTCGAGTGCTAATTTGGCATCAGAACAGGGGTGAGCGAGAAGAGCTACGTTGGCCAGGTCTTGCTTGCATTGCGGCTATTGTAGTCTCATCCCACTTCAAAGGCGTCCTGTCGTTTCGGACATTTCCTTGGATCATGGCTTGGAGGATTTGTTGATTCACCGCTGCATGCGGAATGAAGCGGCGATAAAAGTTGGTTGTCCCCAGAAATCGCTTCAATTGTTTTGCAACGACTGGCTGGGGGAAGTTCAGATTGGTTTCGACCTTTTCTAGTGTAGGTTGAATGCCTTCTGAAGTGACAAGATGTGCTAGAAACGTTACATGGGATTGACCTATCTGGCACTTGCTAGCGTTGATGGTCAAGCCGTTTGCTCTGAGCCGCTCAAACACTAGCCGAAGATGCTACCTGCATTGTTCGATGTTATCGGATGCGATGCAAAGGTCATCGACAAATGGGAAAATAAAATCTAGATCGCCCAAAATGTCATGGCGATGCCTCTGCAGCGTTTGTCCGGCGTTCCGGAGCCCAAAAGCATGTACTTAAATTCGAACAACCCGAACGGCGTAGTAATCGCGGTTTTCGGAATGTCCTCGACTGTAACGGGGATCTGGTGGTAGGCCCGCAGCAGATCGATGCAAGAAAACACCTTTTTGTTGTGTAGGTTGTTGGAAAAATCCTGGAAAAATGCGGTATTGGGTACCGGTCGGGAATCGTAATGGCATTCAGGTTCCTGTAATCCCCACAAGGACGCCATTTCCCATTGGACTTCTTGACCATGTGTAGAGGGCTGGCCCAAGAACTCTTGGAAGGTTGGCAAATACCTTGCTCCATCAAAAACCTGAACTCAGCTTTCGCTTCATTCAGCTTAGCGAGTGGCAGTCGACGAGGACGGGAGAAAACGGGTGGCCCTGTGGTGATAATTTGGTGGACAGTGTTAGCCTTCGTAGGACGGTGGTTCATATTCAGGATGGTAATGTCCTGGAATATCAGCGAAAGGCGAGTTCACGTCGAAGGTGGTGATTGTTGGTTCGGAGACTGCGTTGATGTTGCTGATTTCCAGGCTGGTTTGATTGTCGATCAGTTTACCTCGCTTGAGATCCACCAGCAGATCGTAATGCCTCAAGAAGTCTGCTCCAATGATTGGCGACTTAACATCGGCAATGGTGAAGACCGAAACAAAGGGACGGCGGAGGCCAATATCGATAGTGAGACGTTTGGTGCCATATGTTTCGATTGTGCTTCCGTTCGCAGCGAAAAGTTGGTTGGATTTCACAGGGTGGAGGAGTTCGCGTGGAGACGGAGGAACAACAGAAATGTCGGCACCGGTGTCAATGAGATACTGCTGGGAGGTTTGCTGGTCGTGGACATGAATTCTTCGGATATTTATTATTTCGTTCAGGGCAATGCTGGTTATTTTAGGCAGATTTATTGGTTCGGGCGAAAACTCGGCCGTTAGTGAGAAAATTGATTTTTAACTTATATTATAATGACCGAAAATTGAAAATTATATCATAATTTTGTATTAAAATCGCTGTATCTTTAAAACGGTAAAAGTTAGCCTGATTTTTCCGTATACCTTTTTTGTTGTAAATTTTGCGTACTTTCATAAAATCGAGTTTAAAAATATTTAAAAAGTTTATTATGACCATTTTCAAAAATTCACCTATTTTCAAAAAATCAACTTTTTTGTCCATGATTTCTTCATCTTGACCCACTGTGCAAAAGACTTCATTTTTTGTCTACTTTAACATATAAAAAAAAATAAAAAAAAAACAAAAATACGATTTTTGAGAAAATTGATTTTTAAGCTTTATTTTCGATACATAAAAAATTACAACATTTTTTTTACAGTGTATATTTTTTTTCCAGATAGTCCCAACAATAACCTAAAACTTTGCGGAAGGCACCAAACTGATCGGACAAACCGTTTCTAAGTTATAATTTTTTGAAAATTATTAAGGATTTTTTCTTAGGCCCTTCTCAAAAGTAAGGCTAGAGTCAAAATGACGAGCCGATGATGCAAAAAGGCATTTTTGGGCATAAAGAAAGCATGTGCAAAATTTCATCATGTGCAGCATGTGCAAATCGTCATTTTCTGTGGAACCGCTCAAGAATAGTTTTTAGTGACAGGTTTTATAATTCATTCATAAAAAACGAAAAGTGTCAAAAGAAGGATTTTTTTTGTCATTCTCTACTAAACACATATTGCTCAAAATGCCGAGGACGGTGGAACTCGGGGGAACCGCCATTCAAGTAGAAAAGGGTGTTTATCAGATTATCGGTTCTTTCAGCGCCTCAGAATCTTTAAAATAATGATCATTTTGAGTGTCAACAATTTTTCGGGGAAATGGAATTTGGGGAGTTGGCGTTCGGGGAATTAAAATCCGGAGAAAAGTAGCATAACCAAATATGATCATTACTCCCTATGAATTTCTTTTTGTATGGATATCTCAGGCTACAGATTTTTCATGTTGGGTAATTCGATTTTCGAAACGATATGAGAGACTGTTGTGGAAAAAAATATGCAATTTGGTGCACCCATTTTTTCAGAAATGAGCATATATGTTTCCTGATACCACTCTTGCTGTATAAGGATCTTAAAAACTTCAAAACAAAAACATCGTATTATAATTTTTAGATTTGTTTGGAGATACTTCTGATCTTTATGGTTTTCAGAGATGCTTTTAATTCCCTGACATTGAATTGATCATATTCTATTTTGTAGATAAATTTTCTTAGAACAAAATAACGATCAAAGATATTTTATTTTGGGAGTGTCGGTCTCTCAAGGAACTACAAAATATCTTCAAAACCAGACGACCGATGATCAGTATCGACATATGTTTGGGAACATGTGGAAAAATGATGCAAAAATATCTGAAAACGAAAAAAATTGTACCGTTTCGAATATTTTTTGTTGTAGAAAAATGGAGTAGGTGGTAGAGGAGTTGATTGAGAAATGATCTTAAGAGAATATTTCTGAACTTTTGGAGTAAACCAGTCAAGCTAATTCTTCTAAAGATTTATCTTGAATTATACTATGGATCACTTTATTTTGCCTGGGAATATTCAAAATTTTCATCTAGCAGTTTCTTTGAAAGTCAGCAATCCCACTTTAAATCGAAATTTGGAAATTTTCCAAAGAAATTCTTTAAATTATCTTTGGAGATTTGATAAAATATCTTCTTTGTAACCTTCAAAACTTCTCTATAGATTTTCCCAAGAATTCCTAAAGATATTTTTGCACCAACTTTTCTAGTGATATTTTTGATAATTACTCTAAAAATAATTCTCACGTATCTTTTCAAACGGACCTATTCTGTCATTCTACGCCTACTTGCCCCATATTCTATGTAAACCTTAAGCGAGAGAGGCGAGAATCTCTTATTGCTACATTCTCTCGCTGTCCGGACAAATATGCATAGAACGGCCAAACGTAACAATAAGAGATTCTTTCCTCAGGCGGCATCCATTTATTACGTAACGCAAAAATTGAAAATTTTTTACCACCTCACCCCCCCCCCCCTTCTCCGTAACGCTTTTAGTATGAAAATTATTAAATTTTTGTATGAACCGTAACGCTAGAGCCTACTCCCTCCTTCCCCTAAATCGTTACGTAATTTGTGGACGGCGCCTCTCTCGCTTTATTTCGGTTATAACAGTGCAATACTAAAGCTTTTGGGAAGTTTTTCCTTATAGATAGAAAAATAATGTCCTTGGCTAGCATTTCATACAAAAATCATTCAGTTATCAATCAAAGAGAAAATCAGTGAAGGCTCTCAATGTTAGACAGGTCCTTTTGAAGCATTACGCGAGAATTCCTCCATGGATTGTTCTAGTAAAAACCGTCACCAGATATTTCTGCTGCATGTACTTCTGCGATCCTCCCTTGAGCTCTACTTTTCGTCGTAAGTCTACAGATTTTGATCTTTGTTGTTAACTTAACAGCTGAACATTGAGCTAAGCAATCCTAACCATAGCCGTTACAAAATAGAAATGAATAAACTTTTCACTATCATGGAACGAAAATGCGCAGTAGCATCAGAACCAAATTGGTATCAGCTAATCGACGCCAAAGGCAAAATCGCACATAATACCTGTGCAAAACAGATGATGCGAAATCAAATAAGTAAAACTGTAAAAGCAACAACTTATTGATTCTCTTGATTAGGACAATACTCAATCCAAGAACGGTCGTGTACAGGTCCTCTGCAATTACCACCACCTTAGTGCTGTGTAAGTTATGCTCTTCTTCTTATTCTACTTGACATACGTCTTAACTGAGACAGAGCCTGCTTCTCAGTTCACATTTATTTAGTTAACACCTAAACAGATAACACTGAATCAACAAATTCACGCCACAATACTCGGTTAGTGGCCGCATCTCTCCAAATCGATACTGAGTTCGCCGTAGAGTTGGGCGAGCTCGTGGTTCATCCTGCGCCGTCACTCACCGTTTTCCTGCACACCGCCAAAGATCATCCTAAGCACCCGATATTCGAAGACTCCAAGTGCTTGCAGGTCCTCCTCGAGCATCGTCCACGTTTCATGCCCGTAGAGGACTACCGGCCTTATAAGCGTTGTGTACATGGTACATTTGGCGCGAGAGTAAACCTTTTTTGACCACAGCTTCTCGTGGAGGCCATGCACGCCCAAAAAAGAATTCCGGACAACGTGAATTATCAAAAATACACCATGAACTACCGTCACGTTATCATGAACTTTCTCGAAACCAGACAACACATTCATCTTAACGTGATCTAGTTCACGGTGTATTTTTGCTTGTTCTCGTGTTCATGTTCGTGAACGGATTTTTTTCTGTCTAGTAGGCCCGAATTTCACTGATTATGTGCCTCCATGTTTCACGGCTAACGTTATTGTCAGCCGTCAGCAAGGATCCAAGGTAGACGAACTCGTCGACCACCTTGAATGTATCCCCGTCTATCGTAGCACTGCTAGGCAAGCCCTGTCGCGCTCGGTCCCACCAGCTAGCATGAACTTTGTCTTAATTGGTCATTAGAGTGATGCAAATTTTGAAATGTTAGCTCCCCTATGCTTAAACGATTTTAATTATGGTAAATAGCATCCTCCTAAAGTTTGAAGTGATTCGGAAGAAAATTGACTGTGCACACGCCATTTGAAGTTTATATGGAGATAACTATGGAAAACGCCAATATTTTGTGTTCAGCCCTCTACCTTTGCATCATAATATTTTATGGAAAAGTGAACAAATTCTTCTAATGTGAAATCCTCCCAGCTACAACTTTGCCGAAGTCCACTTTTTGATTGGACATCTGGATAAATTGTTATTCATCATCGTTAAGTGGGTTTGCATTTTACATGCTTAACCAACTGCTGAGCAGGCAACAGTGGTGCTCATGGCGGGAAGTATTCCAGGCTAATATGTTCTACAGCAAAAAAGCAGTGTTGCTCTGAAAGTAATAGAATGATCATCTCAGCGAGGTTTGAACTTTTGAATCAAGAATAATAAATTATCCAGACACCCAATCAAAATGTGGTCTTCAGCAAAGTTGTAGCTCGGAAGTTTGCACATGAGATGAGTGTGTTCAATTTTCCATAGATTATTATGACGAAAAGATAGAGGACTGAACACAAAAGGTTTGCCTTTTCCATAGTAATTTCCATATAAATTTCAAATAGCGTGTGCACAACCAAATTTCTTCCGAATCACCTCAAATTTTGGGAGGATCATTTTCATCATAATTGACATCGTTTAAGCATAGGGGAGCAAAAACTTCAAAATTTGCATCAGTCTATTGGTCATATTCACGCAAGGCGGGTGTACAGGGCTGTACCTTTTTCAAATATTCGGCCGACAATATGTCTATATCATCCGCGAAGCAAACAAATTGACTGGAGCTCGTAAAAATCGTACCTTGGCTGTTAAGCCCAGCTCTTCGCATAACACCTTCTAGCTCAATATTGAATAACAGGCACGAAAATCAATCACCTTGTCGTAGTCCCCGGCGGGATCCAAACGAATTGGAGTATTCGCCTGAAACCCTCAGACAGTTTTGCACACCTTCCATCGTCGTTCTTATCAGTCTCGTGAGCTTCCCGGGAAAGCTGCTCTCGTCCATGATTATCCATAGCGCTACGCGATCGATACTATCGTATGCCGCCTTGAAATTGATGAAAAGGTGATGCGTTGGGACCTGATATTCACGAAATTTTGGAGGATTTCCCGTACAGTAAAGATTTCGAGCGTTGTCGATCGGCCGTCAACGAAGCTGGCTTGATAACTTCCCACGAACTCGATTAATACGGGTGACAAACTATGATAATACTTTGTAGGCCGCATTTAGAATGGTGATCGCTCGGAAGTTCTTACAGTCTATATTGTCGCCTTTCTTATAGATGGGGCATATGACACCTTCCTTCCACTCCTCCGGTAGCTGTACTCTTTCCCAGATTGTGCCTATCAGCCAGTGCAGACAAATGGCCAGTATCTCCGACCTAATCTTTATGAGTTAAGCTCCTATACCATCCTAACCAGCAGCTTTATTATTCTTGAGCTGGTGAATGGCATCCTTAACCTTCCTCATCGTAGGGGCTGGTTGGTTTCCATCGCCCGCAGTACTGAAGAAGGCATTTCCTCCGTTGTCCCGTCCTTCATTGCCTGTGCTCTCAGCGCCATTCATGTGTTGAGCACTTTGACCAGTGCTGCTTCTTTTTTGCGAATACCTCACGCTCGTTCGTCAAAATGCTCCCATATTTATCCCTGCATTTAGCCAAGATAAAGGCTCGCAGCACGAAGCCGTTGCGGGATGCGTTGATCTTCTGATAGAACTTGCGTGTTTCTTGAGGCCGGCACAGCTGTTCCATCTCCTCGCACTCCGTCTCCTCAAGGCGGCGTTTTTTAACACAAAATAGGCGATTCTGCTGAACAGCCGTTTCCGTCTGTAACATTCCACGTTCTGCCGGGTCCCTTGCTGCAGCATGACCGCCCACACTGCATTCTTCTCCTCTAGAATCTGCCTACATTCCTCGTCGAACCAATCGTTCCGTTGACTCCGTCCCATGTACCCGAAGTTGGTCTCAGCTGCATTGTTGATGGCTGCTTTTACTGTTCTCCAGCTGTCCTCAAAAGGGGCTCCATCCAGCTCACCCTTTTCCGGTAATGCAGACTCGAGGTGCTGCGCGTACGCAGTTTAGACATCCGATGCTTAAGCCGCTCTAGGTCTGCTTCTCAGCTTGGTGTTCAATGAGCACTTCCACAGTTATTAACTGAGAGCTTTCTTTGCCAAAGATTCCATTTTCTCATTTGTATATCGTGTGGCAGGTACGACGATACTCTATTCCCGGGCAAGTCAAGGAAAGATCCTGAACCGACTGGGAATCGAGTTTAGCATGGCTTTGCATTGTAGCCGCGGACTCTAACCACTCGACTAAGGAAGTGTGTAAGTCAAGCGTGCTTTTCAAATTGTGTGCGTCTTCTTCTTCAAATGTATAAATTTATCGTTTATTTGATTAGTACACAGCCATCCCATGAAAAACCGATCTAGTGGGTCACTGAATTCCGTGAAAATTTGCTATTTTGTTCGTTATCCGAAATAAGGATACACGTGTTTTTGGATTTTTTGATTAGGGTGACCATTCTGAAATAGAGTGACCAGAAAAATCGCGATTATACAAAATTTTTATTTTTTTTAATAATTTTAACTTCTGAACCTTTCGACCGATTTTCAATCTTTTTGGACAAAATGAAAGCTAAAGATTTCGACTTTTCAGAAAAAAATTTTTTTACATGAAAAAATAATCAATAATTTTCGTTTTTTCGTGTTTTGAAGGCCTCGGGACCACAGGGGCTATTGCTGTTCTTATGTTTTCTTAAAAGTTCAAAAAAATTTATGTTTACCGTCAAATTTTCAGCGATGTATGTTTTTAAGTTCTTGAGATATATTTTTTTGAAAATAAAAAATCAGTAATTTTTCATCGGCACACACTGTAGGTCTCAGCGCATTAGATTTTTTATTTTTCAAAAAATCATAACTTTTGAACAGCTAAACCGATTTTCAATCTTTTTTATGGAAAGAAAGCTTAAGATTTCAACTATTCAGACAAAATTGAAAAAAAAAACTAAAAAATCTGAATATTTTTTTTACATGAAAAAATATAAAAATTTTAAGTTTTTTTTAAGAAATCTTAAGCTTTCAGCCCTCTAGCACGATGTAGGTAGCGCAACCCTGGTTAGGTGGCCTATGGAAGACTCTTCACCAACCAAGAAAGGCAAAAGTAGAGCAAACGGATTGATTTTACGGCAACAGACCCGGCAACGAATAAAGGACAACGATTGGAAAGTTGGATCTTGGAACGTGAGAACTTTGAATGAACCCGCGCGTGTTGGGCTCCTGGCTCGTGAACTGCGGAATGTCGGCGTGAACGTGGCAGCTATCCAGGAAATACGCTGGCCGAGAACCGGAGAACGCGAATTCCGAGCGGTGGACCCCATCGCCAACACTTCATTCAAGTACCACATCTACTACAGCGGTGGCGACAGAGCAGAACGTGGGGTTGGCTTCATAGTGATTGGGAAGCAGATGAAGCGAATTATCCGGTGGAAACCGGTAAGCGACCGAATCTGTGTGTTGAGAATGAAGGGCAAGTTCTTCAACTACAGCCTGATCAGCATATATGCGCCAACGAACGATAAGCCCGATGGCATGAAGGATGAGTTCTATGAGAGCCTGGATAAGACTCTCCGTAGTGCCCAAAACAAGACGTCAAGATAGTCATCGGCGACGCAAATGCGCAGATCGGGAAAGAAGATTTCTTCCGACCCGTCATTGGAACGGAAAGCCTTCATTCCGTTACCAATGATAATGGCCTGCGGCTAGTAACCTTCGCTGCTGCTAGAGGGATGGCAATCAGCAGTACATACTTCGCGCGAAAGAATATCCGCAAACACACCTGGCGACACCCGAGAGGCGATGCCTACTCCCAAATAGACCACGTGCTGGTTGATGGGCGACATTTCTCAGATGTTATTGATGTCAGGACCTTCCGAGGCTCATTATCTCGTTGTAGCTAAAATTCGGGCGCGGTTATCCAGCGTCACGAGTTCCACAACACACAGAACGCTACGCTTCAATATACAACGCTTGTCGACTGATGGGGTAGCTGCGCAGTACCGTCAGCGAGAAGCGTTGTAGACGAGAAGTTGGGAAGAGTCAACGTTGCTGGAGACGTCGACAGCCTGTGGGACCCTATCCACGAAGCTGTGACAAAAACGGCGCGGGAAGTGATCGGCACTGGTCAACGACGAAGACGGAACGACTGGTTCGATGAAGAGTGCCAGAGGGTGACAGACATGAAGAATGACGCCAGAAGCCGTATGCTTGTGGCCGGTACCCGACAGAACAGAGAGCGGTACAGGGCTGCGAGAGCCGAAGAAAAGCGAATCCACCGCAGAAAGAAAAGGCAGCACGAAGAAAGTGTGGTAGCTGACGCACAAGAAAGCATGAACCGGAATGATATGCGGAGATTTTATGCAACGGTCAATGGTGCGCGGCACAATACCATACCAGTGCCCGCCATGTGCAATGATCGAGAAGGGAATTTGCTGACCGATAAAACGGCGGTGGCTGCCAGGTGGAAGGAGCACTTTCAGCAATTGTTGAACGGTGAGAATGGAAATGTAGCGAGGAACAGGATGAACATAGATGATGACGATCAAGCTGTGGACCCACCGACCATAGGAGAGGTTAAAAAGGCTATCAGCGAGCTGAAGAACTGTAAGGCTGCTGGGAAGGACGAGATCCCGGTCGAGCTTCTCAAGCACGGAAGCGAGCAGCTTTACCAGTCGATCCACCGAGTACTTCTGAAGGTATGGGAGGACGAAGAATTGCCCACCGGCTGGTTGGATGGCCTCATCCGCCCTATCTACAAGAAAGGGCACAGACTGGAGTGTGCCAATTACAGAGGAATTGCCCTGCTGAATTCGGCGTACAAAATTCTGTCACGCATCCTGTTTAACAGACTGAGACCGCTCGAGGAGTCCTTCGTCGGCGAATACCAAGCTGGTTTTCGTAAGGGCCGTTCGACAACGGACCAGATGTTTAGCTTGCGAATGATTCTAGACAAGTTCCGGGAGTATAACTTGCAGACTCACCATCTGTTTATTGATTTCAAGGCGGCGTACGACTCAGTGAAAAGAAATGAGCTTTGGCAGATAATGTCTGAAAATGGTTTTCCGGCGAAGCTAATTAGGCTGATACGTGCTACGCTGGATGGTTCGAAATCAAGTGTTCGGATCGCAGACGAGGTGTCAACCTCGTTCGTGACGTTAGACGGATTGAAGCAGAGAGACGCACTTTCGAATTTACTATTCAACATTGCACTTGAGGGTGCTATTAGGAGATCTGGCGTGCAAAGAAATGGCACTATTATCACAAGGTCGCACATGCTCCTTGGCTTTGCGGACGATATAGACCTGATTGGAATCGATCGCAGGTCAGTGGAAGAGGCCTTCGTGCCTCTGAAGAGGGAGACAGCGAGGATAGGCCTGACCATCAATTCTACCAAGACGAAGTACATGGTTGCAGGTAGAGATAGAGTCAGGCATGGTGGTGTAAGTGCTGAGGTAGTGTTTGATGGGGATGTGTTTGAAGTTGTTGAAGAATTTGTTTACCTTGGAACACTTGTGACATGTGACAACGACGTTTCCCGCGAAGTGAAAAGACGTGTTGCGGCTGCGAATAGGGCCTTTTACGGACTACGTAACCAGCTTAGGTCCCGCAGCTTGCAAACCGAAACAAAATTCACCCTGTATAAAACATTGATTCTTCCGGTGGCTCTCTACGGGCACGAAGCGTGGACGTTGAAAGAGTCAGACCGGATAGCTCTCGGTGTTTTCGAGCGTAAAGTGCTGCGTACAATACTCGGTGGGAAACTCGAAAATGGTGTGTGGCGCAGACGCATGAATCATGAGTTGTATCAAGTGTACAAAGATGCGAATATTATCAAGCGTGTAAAATACGGCAGACTTCAGTGGGCTGGTCACTTAGTGCGAATGTCGGAAGAAAGAATTGCGAAAATAATATTCAGCAGGGAACCAGGTAGAGGTCGGCGGCTTCAAGGAAGACCACGAATACGCTGGCTGTACGCAGTGGAAGAGGACCTGGCGACCCTAAACGTTCGGGGCAACTGGAGAAGTTTCGCCCAAGACCGACGAAGATGGAGCTCTACAATACGCCCGGCAATGGCGTGATGCTACGCTGTAGCCATCAAGGTATCAAGGTAAGCTTTCATTCCATAAAAAATTCCATTGGAAATCGGTTAAACTGTTCAAAGGTTATGATTTTTCCAAAAATATTTTTTTATTTTCAAAAAAATATAACTCAAAAACTAAAAAACATACATCGCTGAAAATTTGACAGTAAACGTAAAATTTTCTGAACTTTCAAGAAAAAATAAGAACAGCAATAGCCTCTTTGGTCCCATGACCGTCAAAACACGAAAAAACGAAAATTATTGTTTGTTTTTTCATGTAAAACAACAATTTCGTGTCATTCGTACTATATTAAAGTCGTCTGGCTCGAGTTATCCCATTGGACTGCAGTTGACAAATCGGTTTATGAATACGGAATCATCTGCCTGTTGCCTACATCATCCATCACTCTTCCAATAGTGGCAGGCAACCAAATTTCATTATTAATTTCAATTTCATTCCAGCAAATAGTTTCCACCTAGATATATCAGACGCTTCCTACTTCTGACACCAGTTCAGCTTCCAGTTGATTGACAAATGCATTTAAGATAGCAGGAAATTGTGTTTTTTCGAGTTCCTGTTGTGCCCGAGTGCCTTTTATTGAAGTTGTTACACTCCTCTCAGCGAAACAAATGGAAAAAATGTGAATAGTCAGAACTGGATCCGAATGGTCTGTCGCGGCTGGAAAAATTGAAACGGAAATTTATTTGTTGTCTTTGAGTAATTCAATCAATTATAGATTAATTGCTGCCCCAAGCTATTGGCGAATTCTCGTGCCAAGCTGCACTTCACTGTTTATGGATTTATAGCCTCGATACTGAACGTTAACTAATTGGCTGCCATTATCTTTCTTCTTATTGCAGGTTTCCCGATGTAAACATTTTCTAGGCGCTGTTGTGTCAACGATTCGAAAGCGGACGATATGGTAAGATATCATTTCCATTGTACCGACAAAGTTATCATGTTTTCGTTCTTACTGTAAAGCTTTGGAAAGCAATTAGTTGTAAATGAAAATCGTTAAACAACTCATAAAATCTAAGCTGAAACATTATAACCTACTCTGAGCATTAAATGCTTAAAACTTAACCAATGTGGTTTCCTCGAGTCAGTGCTTAAGATGTGAAGGTGAAGAGCATTAAAAACATCCCAGTGAACACAAAATTCTATACGATAGCGAATGTACATTAGTGGAGACGACGGGTTGAATCTCCACAATCACCACGGGAATGGTATTTGTTAGGGAGGAAAAAGATCAGGGAGTCACCTTTGGTCGGTGATACAATCCATGAATACGGAAGAAAAGCACTGGTGAAATAACTTTCAAAAAATAACTGCTTCCCCTGCTTTTCCCCAGCAGTCCTAGTCCTTGCAAGACTAGCGCACCGTGCTATCTCCTTCAAGTTCCGGTTGTCATCCAGTACAACACTTCCCGCTGTGTCCCACAAATCAACCGGCGCACGTTGTCGTTTGTCGCCGTCATAATGATGCACTGTTACATTCACACCCTCCACTCTACATGCTACGCTAGGCCACCCACCACGAGGATAAGATAGCGCCCTACGACTACTGGGTGGGGAGCCAGCAACCTTTTTACGCAATTTACTCATCTGAAAGCCATCAACATATTGCCACTTTGGAACATCTTCGGCGGTATCACGGAAGCAGGGTGGGTACGGTAGTGGGTTGGAAGTCTTGCAGCCTTATCCTGCTGTGGAATCCAAGTAAAGAGGGGTTCGCGTGCCACTTTTAATGTCATTTTAATGCATCGCGATAAAAGTGAACGTGGCGCACTCGATGTGTTGTGGTGTTTTTAAGGTTCACTTGTCATTTTATCGTTTGATAGGTTACCTAGACCCAGCAACTTTATTCAGAAGTAAATTGATTAACGATGCATACAAAATATTTTATTTTCCCTTAAGCAATGTTGATGTTTTTAAAAAATATTTTTCTCAGAAAAATAGAATGGATGCTATCTGCATTCGAACATTTTCTCCGAAAAATCTAATAATTTACCAAAAATCACTAAATAATTAGTTAAGAATCGTGTAAAATATCCGTAGTGATTGTATTTTTTTTACAAGAGGGGAATCTGCAAATAGACCCCCTGAGAAGGGATGGGGATGCCGCACCAACGACGACCCACTAAAACCAGCCCAAGCGCTGAATTGCTCAAGTGATGTACAGAGTGCACCGACATTACTCTTGGCCTCAGATCCTCATCTCTCCGGAACCACCTTACGGTATTTCTTCGGGGAGGGGCCAGTTCATATAGCACAACACATATAGCAGAAGACTGACAAACTGCAGCTCCCATTCGACTTAAACAATGTTACAAGGGATCAGCCCCGGTATGGCTAATCCTCTGGCAGACAACTCTTTGTCGACGCGCTATAGATAGTTTCCTCCACACCAGCACAATTGGGGCACGCAGGAGATTCTGAGTGCCCGAACTGATGCAGGTACTGCCTATAGCAAATCATGTCCTGACCCAGTAAACATTTTGGCTGGTATATTTTTTGCTATACTTCATTCTATATGAATCAAATCACTCGTATAAAATGCATGAAAACGCTATATACACACCAAAGTGGAGGCCATATACGCACTTCCCACGACTTTTTCAGACTTTCCATGGTCAGCAATACGATGCCACAAAGTTCCGATAAAAATAAAAAAAAAGTTTCCAGTGAGACTCGAACACCAGACCTTTGGATCCCTAACCCAGTACCATACCACTACACCACAGACCGCTTCATGAATAAGGAGTGATTATTTGCCACTATGAAAGGAAGTTTGCTCTACAACTCACACGCTTTGTTGTTCTTTGATGCCCACCGCCAGAACCAGAAGATACCAACCTCGGGTGGTAAATTTCGCTAAGTTATTGCGATTTCATTTGATGCTGGTCTGCATTGATATATGATCTGTCAGTTTATACAACTTGGCGCGATTCTAGATTATACTATTTACGGCATGGTTTGTTGTGAACAAAGCTTGTCGACAATGAATCGTAGTGGAGAATTATATACAATTTGTGTTAACATTTATTCGTTATGATTTGGCATATTGTGCGATTCTGATTTTTGACGTATGAATATGAGATTTTTGGTACACATTCTTAAACGATACGTGGTTCACTGGGGACATAAACTGCGTCAGGTGGAAGGTGGAAGTCTGGTGGAAGTTCACTTCCCCATGATTTCTTTTATATCCATCTGACACATTTGGTATCAGCCGATGGTACCACCTACCTTTAGTGGAGTTATCCCATTCCTGCTGCCAACTTCTGAACATTGCCTCTTTAGACGTGTCGCGGACTCCTCCTTGGTTGAAGCATTGAACATCTCACTTGATAATGGGCCCAATGGACGTCATCCCGGCTATGATGCACACGGCCTCTTTAGAAACCGTTCGGTATGCGCTTGCTACTCTTAAGCACATGATCAAGTACGTGCTTTCCAACCGCTTTAGATTTCTGCCCGTTCTAAACGTTTTTGACTAGTTTGGTCCTCCATACCTTAGTATGGATAGCGCCACGCTTGCCAGGAGCTTGCGTTTGCAGGAGATCTTGAACTCCATTAGGGGAATCAAAGTTTCGCAAAGAAAGGAGACTGTCGCGTATTGCCGGAAACTCTTAAAGGTCGCGAACTTCTTGTCAAACATCTTGAAGAGAAGAAGCACAAATTTTCTCAAGTGACTATAAGTCACCTGAAGAGATCAAAATTGGAATAAATGATTTACTTGGATTTTCCCCGGTCCAAGTAATCATTATGAAAAAGAGAACCCAATGTGGCATTGTTCGGAAAAGGCTTTCTCAAGAATATTATTTAGTTCACTTTATCAAAAAAGAACTTAATAATATTAAAGCTTTAGAAAAAGCAAAACTTTTGTTCGATGTCCGTGTGACATGGGAAAATTTCCAGCAACCTGGAGGAAATTACCAGAACCCCACTCAGTGCCGTCGGTGCCAAAAGTGGGGTCATGGTACAAAAAATTGTCGCATGGATGCTAAATGCATGATAAGGACGTCTGTCCAGTGAAGGAAGATACCGCCAAGTTCATATGCTCTAATTGCGGGGCTAATCATAAGTCCAATTTTTGGAAGTGCCCTTCACGCCAGAGAGTCGTTGAGACTCGTGCCAGGCAGATGAAAGATAATATCCGTTACGATAACGGTCGTTTTCGGAATTTGCCTGGTATAGTATCGAACAATGTTCATTTTTCAGTTAACGATCGCTTGATTAGGAATCATACCCACCAGGAAGATCATAATCATGCTCATTCACAAACTAATTTTAATCCGACGGGTAGCCGTTCGAATCTTTTGATTTTGAATGTATCTACCCACGGTAAATCCTTTGCCGATATCGTAGCAGGTAATTTGAACTCCTCCCCTATTCGTGCTATGAGTATCCATTCTACTTGTTTCAAATCAAATGGAAAAAACCCTACCGTCTTAGGTGACTCCTACTCCGCTTCTTCGTCTACCGAAAATTCTAATGGGATAATGTACCCACTTCAAATGATATGTCTGCCTCTGATTTTAATTTTCTTACTAAATCTAATGATTGATGCAATGTTCAGAGCCTCCACTATGACTGAAGCAGTCCAAGTTGGTTGAAAATTTTCAAATTGTTATCGGATTACGTTTTTCTAATGGATTTAAATAATAATTTAAATATTTTAAATTGGAATGCTTGTTCTTTGAATGGTAAAGAGGACGAGCTGTTTAATTTTCTTATAGTTAATAACATGCGTATAGCAGTTATTACCGAAACGTATTAAAAACCAGGATCTAAACTCAAAATAAATCCTAACTTTTTTGTTTATCGTAATGATCGACTTGATAGGGCATGTGGGGGTGTTGCAATCATCATTCATAGGCATATAAAACATCAACTGTTTTGGTCATTTGAAACTAATGTTTTTGAAACTTTAGGTGTTTCTGTTGAAACACAGCTTGATAAATATTCTTTCATAGCTGCCTATTTGCCTTTTCAATGCTCTGGACAGCAAGTTAATTTGCTCCAAACTGACTTGCGAAAATTGACTTGCAATAAGTCAAAAATTGTTGTCATTGGTCATGGAATAATGCTCAAAGTAATTCCAACGGCACAATTTTATTTGATGAGTGCTCTTCAGGATATTTCTCAATTCAATACCCTGATAGCCCTACATGGTTTTCCTCTTCTAGAACCAGTCTTGGTCTTAACCGACTCTTGTCATTTTTGTAGCCAATTAGTTACTCATGCTGATTTTGATTCTGATCATGTCCCTGTAACATTTTAAATGTCCCATGAAGCGATTCTCAATCCAATCAGCTCTACTTTCAATTATTTTCGAGCCGACTGGAATATATATAAAACGTATATTGACTCTAATCTTGATGTCAACATTTCTTTAGAAACTAAACTTGATATTGACAATGCTCTTGAAAGTTTAACAAATTCCATTGTTGAAGCCAGGAGCATTGCAATTCCAAAATGTGAAGTAAAATTTGAATCCGTGATTATAGACGATGATCTTAAACTCTTGATCCGTCTTAAAAACGTGAGAAGAAGGCAATTTCAACGCACTCGTGATCCTACTATGAAAATTATATGGCAGGATTTGCAGAAAGAAATCACGAATCGTTCTGCACAATTAAGAAACAAAAATTTTGAAAATAAGATTTCTCAATTGGACCCTGGCTCTAAGCCCTTTTGGAAATTATCTAAAATTTTGAAAAAACCTCAGAAGCCAATACCGGCATTGAAAGAGGAAAACAAATTATTACTAACTAATTGTGAAAAAGCTCAAACAATTGCTAAGCAGTTTGAAAGTGCGCACAATTTTAATTTAGGACTATCTAGTCCAATTGAAAATCAAGTAACTCAGGACTTCGAAAATATTCTCAATCAAGAGAGCGTTTTCGAAAATGCCTGGGAGACTGATTTGGAAGAAGTGAGTACTATTATTAAAAAATTCAAAAATATGAAAGCTTCTGGCGATGATGGAATTTTCTACATCCTCATCAAGAAACTTCCAGAAAGTAGCTTATCATTTTTAGTTGATATATTGAACAAATGTTTTCAATTAGCATATTTTCCTGCCAAATGGAAAAATGCTAAGGTTGTTCCAATTTCAAAACCAGACAAAAATCCTGCAGAAGCTTCTAGCTATCGTCCAATCAGTTTGCTTTCCTCCATCAGTAAACTTTTTGAAAAGGTTATTTTGAACAGAATGATGGCGCACATCAACGAAAATTCAATTTTTGCCAATGAACAGTTCGGATTCCGCCATGGACATTCGACCACTCATCAACTTTTACGTGTAACAAATATGATCTGTTCTAACAAAACTGAAGGCTACTCTACTGGTCTTGCTCTTCTAGACATAGAAAAAGCATTCGACAGTGTTTGGCATGAAGGTTTGATTGTAAAATTAAAAAACTTTAATTTTCCAACATACATTGTTAGAATAATTCAAAGTTATCTGTCAAATCGTACACTTCAGGTTAATTATCAGAACTCCAGATCTGAAAGACTTCCTGTAAGAGCTGGTGTTCCCCAAGGCAGCATTTTGGGACCAATATTATACAATATTTTAACATCTGACTTACCTGAGTTACCTCAGGGATGTCAAAAATCTTTGTTTGCGGATGACACAGGCCTCTCCGCCAAAGGACGAAGCCTGCGTGTCATCTGTAGTCGATTGCAAAAAAGTTTGGGTATTTTTTCTTCATACTTGCAAAAATGAAAGATTTCTCCTAATGCTTCTAAAACTCAACTAATAGTATTCCCACATAAACCAAAAGCTCATTATTTGAAACCTTCAAGTAGACATGTTGTCACGTTGAGAGGGGTTCCAATAAATTGGTCAGATGAAGTTAAGTATCTAAGGCTCATGCTAGATAAGAATTTAACTTTCAAAAATCACATTGAGGGCATTCAAGCCAAATGTAACAAATATGTAAAATGTCTATATCCCCTTATTAATAGAAAATCAAAACTTTGTCTTAAGAATAAGCTTTTGATATTCAAACAAATTTTCAGGCCAGCCATGTTGTATGCTGTACCAATATGGACTAGCTGTTGTAATACCAGGAAGAAAGCTCTGCAGAGAATTCAAAATAAAATTTTGAAAATGATTCTTAGGCTTCCTCCCTGGTATAGTACCAATGAGGTACATAGAATATCCAAAGTTGAAACATTGGAACAAATGTCAAATAAAAAAATAATAATTTTAGGCAAAAATCGTTACAATCTTCTAGTGCCGTTACAATTGCCATCTGCGTTATATGTTTAAGTTAAGTTAGGTTAAGTATATTCAAAACGTTTTTTTCTCTTATAAGCAGGTGAAATCAACTCACCTGTAAAAAAATGAACTGCTACGGCAAATGAAATGTAATATGTTGTTAACAAAATGTTAATAAAATCTTAAATTTGTTTTACCAAATTAGGATGATAGTGTTGTCTAATAACACAGAACACCTAGATATGAGAAACAATGAATGTAATGTTTGGAATGATACAAATAAAGAAAAGAAAAAAAATGGGCTGATGAGTCCATAATTTGGCCAGGTTTTCTAACATGAGAGGCAAATTAGTGATTGACTCTATATTGCCTGAGTTCTGGTGCTATTTTGTTTGTATTTTGGACATAATAGAGGAAAAGCACTGATATATATCAATTTCCAGATTTTTCCACAGAATAGGCCAAAATGGTAAGAATGGGCCCGGAACTAGTGATGGGTCGAGAATGGGTGCTCTTCCCCTACATGCTTTTTTTCTTCTTCTTGGCATTACGTCCTCACTGGGACAGAGCTTGCTTCTCAGCTTAGTGTTTAATGAGCACTTCCACAGGGAAGTCAAGGAATTTTCCATTACGAAAAGATCCTGGACCGACTTGGAATCGAACCCAGGCACCTTCAGCTTAGCTTTAACCGCGAACTCTAACCACTCGGCTTAGGAACCCAGTAAACACAAACTCGTATAGGATAGCGCATAAGAGTACAAATGTGGAGGCGATGCAAAATGTACGTATATCGCCTCCACATTTGTACTCTTATACCCTTTCATATACGACTGTATGTTTACTGGGAAGGCCCCATACTTCTTATCTACATGAATCAATGAGCATCATTGATATCCTTTGTCAAAGGCGCTGGATTATATTTTAAGATTTAAGCTTTAGGCAACCGGATCTAACGCTTTAGTTATCCCACTTTATGTTAGTTTGTTATGTTTGAGTTCCTCGGATTCTGTTTGTTTTTAGTTTTAAACAATGTGGGATAGTCCCTTAGTTATCCTCATGTGTTGTCGTGCGATTTTGTTTTTAATCTTTTAACTGTCCCAGTGATATACTCTGGCAAGTAACTCTGTACAGATGCTAGACTTAAACCAAACTACTTTGTAGCTGTTTTCCAGACGAGCCCATCTGGCATGAACCTGCATACGGCACAAAATCCCTAAACAAAAGAAGGAATACAAATCTACATGAATTTAACTGATTCGATTGACAATAACTGAAAAATCAGTGTAGGACGAAAGCCGGATGGAGGGTCTTAAATGAGACCTGACTGTGCTATATTTAAAAATTATGAAAATATAATTTCTCCTGCATTATTCTATAGAGAATTATCAAATACACACAGACATGACATTCGTCAGCACTACAGCGAAGCATCAGTCACAAAAGTTTGAGGAATCCTCATTTCTCACATCTTACGCGTATTATGTAAGAGCTCCGTTGGTTTCGACTTTTATCAATCCTTATCACAGCGTGACATTGAGTGTATGTGTGCGCGAATACGACAGCAACGTCGCCGTTACTGTCGTTTTCTTAATTTTACGTGTGACTGCTTCGCCCATCACCACCCCCAGACGCAGAGTCCACCGTGAGATCGACAACAGAGCGAAAGCGCTTGGAAACCAGTTAGGTTCTCTTCTGAGAGAAGAGAGTCCTTGTTTTCAGATGAGAAAGAGCGTTAAACTTTATCCCCAAACATGGAAGCTCTATCAAAAGCTTTGAATCAGTTGGGTATCGGATATCAAATGGAAGCTTTTCATAGGTGGTAAGCGTGGTGAAAGTTCCTTGTGGAACTTCAGCTAAAATGGATAAAAAATATATTGATAGCTTAATTGGAAACGAACACCGACTTTGTTTTCAAAAATACTGAACTTCGAGCTTAATCTTCATAGTATGATTGAATTCATAAACTAAAGTATGTTATAAACTTACTAGAAATCATCAGACGATTTTAACACCAAGTTTCACTTTTGGGGGAATGAAACATCTATTTTTTCTAGTTTTTCGTTATGAAGCCTAATTTCATGTTATCTAATCGTCCGTATTTTCCTTTTTCTATTTTTAGGGCACAGCATGGCCTCAGAAGTATCATTCATCGAGAGGACATGCCAGCGCCATTCTAGCCCAGACACAGACCTTCTCGCACGTGGCCCCAGCGAATGCAACGACTCAGCAGACGATAGTAGAACGTTCGGTGCAGTGCCGGCGACCGCCCTCGCCAACCCGTTCGAAACCGACGAGGCAAGGTATCGCAGACACATTTTCACATGGTTGCACGACAAAAAGCGAATCCAATGGCGGCTCAGGTGCGGTCGGTGCAGACCTTTACGGTGGCCCAGTGGACGACCGGAGCTCGAACGCTCGACAAGCACAGTACACCTGCGTCGTCACCGACGCATCCTACGTCGACGAAACGTGCCCGGTAGCGGCAGAGCTACCGCTCTGTCTGTGGTGGCTGCTACTCGTAAAGGCAATCTTTTCTACACTAAACAGCCCTGGTCACTGCTGGTCAAGGTCACCCGCGGTAGGGTGGCCACTCGCCACTGCCGGCGACCAGGGAAGCATAAAAGCGCTTCGCCAAAGTTCTGCAGCAGCCCAGATAACAACAACAACCATGAATGCTTCCAATCAAGTAACACTAAACAGATTCATACGTTTAACGGTAACACTTTTGATAACACGAACTCTATTGTTAAGAAGACTAGTGCTTGCCACCGCCGTAGTGGCCCTGCTGTCCGACCGGAACCAGACGAACAAGATACAACCGAACGCTGCCATAGTAATCAGTACAGTAAGACGAAGACGCTGCCGTTTGCGACCGAACTGGCCACAGCCGTACGACTACTCCAACTGCTGCTGGTCATCCTCGTGTCGACATCCACTTCCGTATTCAGCGGCATCGGCATCAGCAACGACAGTAGTAGCAATCATTTCTCACTCAGTGCCACGTCAGCAGCTTGGCGACGACAAAGACGAAACCGGGAGCTACAGCCCCAGCAGCAACCTGGTGAGGCTGGTAGCTGCAGTCCCAGTAGTAGCAGTTATGAAAGGAGTTGCAGCGAAGACGGCGAAAACGACGACGATGCCAGAGAGGATTCCACCGGAGACGAACGGCTGCTTCGACGAAGAAGTGGCCGACGGGGATGGCATCGAATGCGGTCACCAGGTGCAGGCTGCACGGCGATCGCAACCGGCGGGGTTCAGAAAGTGGTCCGACTGTTCCTGCCAGCACTGCTCATTGTTAACATGTTCACGTTTCTCCATGGAGGTAAGTGATGCTGAATTATTTAAAAACTGATTTAATTTGCAAAAATGGCCAGTTGAACGATTTGATATAGATATAATCGGGAAGCTATTGACTTCTTGAAGAAGTGAGCTCTTTTTTGAACAAATAAACTGAAATATTCAATGGATGGAATATGTTAACAGAGCAAACTATACCGCAATTACAAACTGGCTTATAAGGGTCCATTTGTTAGCCCCGTGTATCCCGTTTCTCCAAGTGAATAGACAGTTGGCTTTTTAACGTCCCTTAACTGCTGCTTGGTCTGCTATCAATTACTTTTCGCCTGTTTCCACTCTAACCCTCAGTTTTCTTTAACGTTATCATCTGAACTGATGTAAACATTACTCTTGACTTCAATAAACTCGTAAAGCTAAATGACCTAAAGGCCCAAACGCAATGATAGCGGAACGGCAACGGAATGCGGAACCGGTTCGCCAGCATGAATCACACCATCTCGACTGAGCTGTCAACGAATGAAAGTGAACCAACACTGAGTCAATTAGTATGTCATAGTTCATGCTGGCGAACCGGTTCCGCATTCCGTTGCCGTTCCGCTATCATTGCGTTTGGGCTTTAAATCTCACTTCCGACAATTTTGTTTCAGAGAGTAGAATGTAGGAACTAGTGAAAACCAAAGCAACTTCTATACCAGTAACCGGTTTTAAAAGCACCGTAGAACGGGGTAACATTGATCAAAATGGTCCTTCTCGTAAAAAGATCGAATTCGTTGAAATATTATCAACCCCCTGAGGAAGACACAATCTCCGTGTTGAAACGTTGGATTGAAATAATTTTATCGTTTTAATCATTTCAAGACTGCGTAGCCGCAAATTCCACATTATTATGGATGATGGGCATCGTAGCCGTGCGGTTAGCGGCGTCAGTCGTTTAGACGTATTGTGCTACGGTGTGTGGGTTCGATTCCCGCCCCAGTCGGAGAAAACTTTTCGTCAAACGATAAATTCATCACTGGTCCACTGGTCGTTCCGTGTGCCCGTTGTCTAATGTTACATAATTATATTCAGTCTGAGCAGCCTATGGCTGAAGACGGTGTAAATTGTAAGAGTTGTCTGCGCCATTTTGCGCCGAAGCTAGTTATAGGGGTCTAAACTACCCCTTGAAAAAAGAGTAATTCATGAATAACTTTGTTACTTCAAAAGATAGCGTGATGATATGTTGAGCAAAAACACGGGGTTTTCCATGACAAACAACTTCGTAGAAAACACAAAAAAATTTAAAAATCTTGGAAAAAAGTTATGACAAATTATATGATTTTTAGGGGCCGGCTTATATCTCAAAAACTATAAGAGATAGAAAAATCGTGTCTTCGACAAAGTTGTTTCAAATGACCAATTCTACAACTTTGTCGAAGACACCATATGTCTATCTAAATGTTATTAAAAAATGTTTTTTCTATCTCACTGCTAGGTGGATTGATCACAAAACTTTTTGCATCAAAAGATACGCTTTAATATACCAAGAAACTTCTCCGAACAAACTTGTGACCAACCACTCTGTTTGCTCACTCGATTTTCAAAGCTCACCCTTATTCTCAGGTTAAGATTAAATAAATAAGAGGAACATGGAAAATAAAAGATTTAGACAGCTAGTAGGGTTTATCGCATATACAAGTTAAAATCGATATAAATATAAAATCATAAAAATACTAAATAAATAACTTAAATATATCATGCAATTTTAATAAGGCCAAGCGATTCTCAGCTAGGAAACTCAAGGCGGCAAACGGTTCATAGGAATTATATTCAGCCTACCCCCAAAAGACACACCAGCAATAACACCTTCACAATACTGGCAGTTTTTGGTAGCAGTTTTGGCGTTCGCCTATCGGGCAAGCTAAGGGACCGAAAAATGCCTATTCGCCGGTTCCTGGGTGGTCAAGCAGCATCAGCTCGGCCACTTGTACGAGTACTTCGCTGGAGAGAACATCTAACTCAAAAGCATTTCCGAGTTTTACTACAAAGTGTAGTGCCATATACCAATATATACGGCCATCAATAAGGCCACGTTATTCCATTGTCAAACGGAGTCCTTCTATCATCCACGAGGGCGAACCGCCGGCGATTAGTGTGGACATCGCGAAGTGACTGTCTAATGAGCCAGTAACCTCAAACCGACTCATAGCGATACGAAGCACATGTAGGTGCACCCCAACATCAATAACCCCCCTCCCCTGGGAAACCGACCATTGCGGAACCCCGAAGGATCGTCCAAGGCGATAACCGAGAACCCCCCCATTGGGTCAACCGACCACGAGTGGATCGCGAGGTAGCAACCAGCTATCAAGGACTCCAGCAGCTTCCAGTTTTCACCGACGGGCCCAACACTGACACCCACACAAATCCGTAAGTAGAGTGTACTTGGCAGGACTTTAGATAGGGCAGTCAGGGACGTTAGGGTAAAAACGAATAAATCGCCGTCGAAACGTTCATAGCTCTTGTTTTTCAATTTCCTCTTCCTTTGAGTTTACCTCGGCGTGAATGAGCCGACCCTGAGAATTGGGTTAGAGTTTCGTGCATTGAGCGGGCGTAACAGGGAAAAGTTACAAACTATTTCGCTAAATTCAACGGTTTGGGCGCTATTCAAAAAGAGCATGAAATCGACAAAATCCAACACAGTGCACTGTATTTTACAGCTATTCTTTCAGGGATTTTCACAGGCATGCTTCAAAAACTCCTTCAGTAGGAATTGCTTCAGCTTCAAGAATGCATACAGAGACACCTCCAAGCAGTGCCGTAGCGTGCGGTTGGCCAGATTGGCACCCGTCAAGCGCGCCAAAATAAGCATTTGAAAAAAAGAAAAAGCATATCTTACGGAAAAAAGTGTAAACATAAGACTGTAGAATTGGAGAAATTGAAGATTAATTTTTAACAGTGTATGATAGAATTTTTAAAGCAATGTTGCCAAGTTTTCAGATTTTCTGTAATACTCCAGATTTTAGAGTCTACATTTTACAAAAATCAGGAAGACCAAGATAAAAATTTGCAGTGAAATTGTAAGGTTCTCCGTATACGACGTATGAGAGTTTTCCAGATTAAATTTTTAAAATCAATCGGATTAAAAAAAAACAACAACCTGGCATTCCTGCTCAAAAGATTGCAGAATTCATAAGTTGAAAAGTCTCGTTAGAAGCTCGAAGTAAAATTATTGAAATGAATATGTTGAACATTTTCTGAAATATACCTTGTATAATTTTTAAAATCAAAATTTAAGCGATTAGTCTTTAAGCACTCTTCTTTTGTAAGGTTTTATAGCCGTTAGAACGGTTTTACACATAAATCTGATTTGTTATAATTTTATGACAATCAGTACAATTTTTACCATGAATAACTTTATAACGAAACAACGCGCCAAAATAGTGATGCTTACACGCTTTCCAACGCGTCGGCTCTACCCCATTTGGCATAAAGCCAATTGGCATAATGCCGTTTGACATAATGCCATTTAGCATAATGGCCATTTGGCATTATAGCCATTTAGGCATAATTTAAAATAAATTTTATTTTTCTCTCACATTTCAAAATGTTAATTTTAGTTTTCGAAATATGGATTTTTTTTTAATTTAACGTATACGTTATGTATCTCATAAGTCACTTCAACCCACAGAATTGTGCAGCTGTATTTTTCCAATTTACAGAAATTAAAATTACGCGTTAAATTCAAGTAAGGCTGATACAAATATCAATTTTTTTTATGTCCGAGACCACTTGGAAGGTACAAGGGGAGGGGGGATAAAAATAAATAAGGAACAAAATAAATGTAAACGAAAAAAAAAGTTTTTTTTTTAAATTTTATTTTTAAGATAGTTGCTAACATATTTTCAATCGTCATCTGGATCATTATTTAACCTGTTTTAACTTGAAAAATTAAAAAAAAACTGACTGTTGTCAAAAAAATGATGACCCTTTTTTTCTCCCCTTCAAAATTTTCGGATTTCGGTGACATAAAAGAAAATTAATATTTGTATCAGCCGAATAAATTTAAATTAACAAATTTCACCTTGAAAGAAGGGCATGAGCTGTTCTTTTTAGTATGTAGTTTAGCTAATCTTAACTTTTATGTTTCGCTATTTCGAATTGCTGGACGCTCTTAACGGTTTCGGTGGTATAGTGATAAGCGTGATAGCCTCTCACCCCTGTCGGTCTGGTATGAATCCTCGTCGACGCCGTCGGGTTTTTCTAAGACATACAAATTCTGATCACTTTTTCTTTCGGAAGAGAGATAAATTCGTTGGTCCCAGCCCATGTGCTGATGTGTTATGTATGGTATGTATGGTCCCAGGTGAGTGTGATTGTCTCTCTGGGCGTCGAGATTTTTAGGCTTTGATCCTAGACCCAGCCGACGTTATGCAAACAACTGATGCCGATCGCTGCTAGGTGACCAGAAAAATAAGTAGAAGTATTTTTTCGTCTTAAGTCCATAATTGCGACGTCTTCTACAAGTGATTCAATTCTATTAACTAGAGCCGTACACTCAGGCAAATGGACTATCGAAATACATAGGAACCACTTATAAACATTTGGCACAATAAATCGGGTTGAAGTTCATAGCTTTGCCTAATGAAACCAAACTTTGAAAACAAAATAATGTTATCGCGGCAACCTGGAATCGAACCAAGGACCTTGCGATCATTAGGCCTGTACGAACACTACGCGCCTTATCGACGCCTTGATGTGAGTCGATGCTGACACGATACATGAAGCGTTCGTATTGCAATAACCGTTCCACCTTTCATAAGGCAAAACGTATGCATTTCGATAGTCTAGTTCACAGCGTGTAGATGACATATATTGGATTTATCGAGTCCAAAGTTGAGAAAAAATAGCCAAATAGCCGTTATGCCAAATGGCCATTATACCAAACGGCATTACGCCAAATAGCATTATGCCAATGGGCATTATGCCAAATGGCATTATGCCAAATGGGGTAGAGCCGAAATTCATACATTTTGCCTTATGAAAGGTGGAACGATTATTGCAATGCGAGCGCTTTATGTACCGTTCTAGCATCAATCCACATCAAGGCATCGATAGGCGCGTGGTATACGCACGGGCCTACCGATCGTAAGGTTCCTGGTTCGATTCCAGGTTGCCGCGTAAAATTCCCCGAAAAGCTCGAGAAAGTAATGAAAAATGGAGCAAAGGAGCTCATATTGCTACGACTAATAAATATAGCCACTTGATTGATGTTGTTTTCATGAAATAGTCCAAATAAATTGTGAAGGTCCATTGTGGTATTTCACCAAACGCGGTTGTTCCTTTCCTGGACCATTCGCCGCGTGGAATTTTGGGCAAATGCGCGTTTTTGGAAACTTTACAATAGTCGCGCGGTGTATCATATCCAGCGCACTAGTCAATACCAACTGACAACAATTTTGTCATATAATCACGCATCTAAATTCTGGATTTTCGTCTAAACATCTCTTTGATGATCAGGCAATTCTTTTGAACAAGAAATTTTAGCTTTTCTCGAGCATCAAATTTTAATAGTCTTGAGTTTTATCATGGTACTTGCTCAGGCTTTAAGAAATGATTTTGAAGTCGCTTTAAATTTTTACGTTTAACGTAAACTTGTTTTAAGGCAAACAAAGACGAGTTTTCACTTTGACTAGGGGGCGCACAAATGGAGGTTTGCCAAGTGCGCCATGAGGCAACGCTACGGCTCTGCAGGAAACATCAGGTTATTTCTCCGTAGAATCCTTTGGGAATTCCTGCAGGTATCTGTCCAAGGATTCCACCATAAATTTCCACAGGAATACATCACAAGGATCCTCAATGAAGTCCTCAGAAACCTCCAGGATATATTTCTGGAATTCTACAGAAGTTCCCCTGATGCGTCTATCAGGATTTCCACCTGGAATTCCTCCAAGGACTTCCACCATAAACTTCTCCTCGGATTCCCTTCAGGATTCCATCGGGTTTTCTGCCAGAAATTTCCTCCAGAAGTCCTTTGGGTATTTCGTTAAAAAATATCTCGCAGGATTTCGTCTTGAAATTCCTCCAGGAATTCCTCATTCAGAATATCTTTTTGAGATTTCGATCAGAAATTCCTCCGTGGATTTCCTACAGGAATTCAATAGAGGATTTTTTTAAAGATTTTATTCGGGCATTCCTCCAGGAATTTACCTGTAGTTTTGCACCAGGAATTTCTACGATGATTTCCTACAGGATTTGCTCCAAAATTTTTCCAGGGATTTCATGCAGAAAGTCCTCCAGGAATATGCTCCAAAAATTCCTCTGGGGTTTACCTCCAGGAATTCCTCCGGAGATTTTATCCAGGGATAAATCTTGAGGTTTCTTCCAGGAATTCCTTCAGGGATTTCTTGCAGGAGCTCCTCTTAAGGCTTCCACAAGAAATTCCTTCGGGGATTTCCTCTAGAAATTCCTCCGAGGATTTTTTTTTCCAAAGAAATTTCCCAAGGATTTCCTCGAAAGATCCTCCGGAAATTGCTTCACAGTTGATCCGGGCATTCCTCCATAATTGTTTTCAGAGCTCCTCCAGAATAAGCTCCAGATTCCTTCGGTTTCTCCAGTAATTTCTTCGGAGTTTCGTCAGAAAATCTTTCAGATTTTTTTTTATGGGGATTCTTTCAGAGCTCCACCGGGAATTCCTTCAGAGTTTCTCCCAGAATTCTACCGTAGTTACAGGAATTTCTTCGGAGCTCCACAGGGAATTCCATCGGATTTCTTCCATGGATGCTCCAGAAATTTTCACGAAGTCTCTCCAAAAATTCCTCGAAGTTCGTCTAGAAATTCCTCGAAGTTCATCCAGAAATTTCTTTGCAGCTGCTTCAGTCATTTCTCCAATGTTCCTGCGTGATTTACTCCATAGCTCCTTCAGGAATATCTCCGAAGTTCCTCTTAAATTATTCCACAATTCCTATAGCAAATCCTTTGGAGTTCCTCCAGGAATTCTTTTGAAGGTTCTCGAAGTATTTCTTCATAGTTCCTTTTGAATTTTCTTCGGAGTTCCTCTAGGAATCCTTTCAGGTTTCCTCCGGAAATTTCTCTGGAGCTCAATTGGAAATCAATTCGGATTTCTGTCATAGTTCCTTCAGAGATTTTCCGTGAAGACCTTTGAAACATCACTGGTAATTCCTGTTGAAAATGAAAAAAAAATCACTAACAATCAGGCTATCCATTCCAACCGCAGGCTACTGACTACCGAATTTTCTCTGTAAATTCCTTCTAAGCTCCGCTACAAATTCCTTCGGAATTCCTCTAGGAATTCCTTTGTAGTTTATGCGAAGTTCGTCCAGGAATTTCCACACGAGTTGCTCCCAGATTCCCGCTAGCAGTTCCACCTGGAATTCCACAGGAGTTCCTTCAGGAATCCCGCTAGGTATTCCTACCGGGAATGCTCCAGGAATTCCCCCGGAAATTTCTCTAAAAATTTCTTCAGGAGTTCCTCCATTAATGTTTACAGAAGATCTCTCAAGAATTTGTGATGATTCCGTTCCCAGGAGTCCCTCCAAAATTTTCATCGGGACTTTCTTCAAGAGTTCCTTAAGCATTTCTCCCTGAATTCTTAAGTCAGTCTCCGAGAATGTTACGATAAGTTCCACCAGGACTTAAAAATGATTATGCAAGACGCCATGAATTCCTAAGTCTGCCAGAAATTCCTCCAAGAAATCTTTCATGTGCTTCGCCAGGAACTTTTTCGTAAATTTCACGATATTTTCCAATAAGCATTCCTTCCGGTAGTTATTACGTGAATTTCTACAGAAATTTATCCAGGGATCGATTTTGAATTTTGCTTTTTCCAAGAATTACCAACATTGTCTCAACATTATATGCAGCAGATGACCATCGCAGATTGGAGTTTATAGAAGATTTTTGCAAATGATGAAATGAACAGGTGGATATGCGTCGCAAGGGAGCCACAAGATTGAAATTTTACCGTCCGAAGATTCATACCTCACATGAGTGCTCCAAATTATATAATGAACGCAATTGTTGTGATTAATAAAAATATTATTCGCTTTATTTCATAAGTATGTTCAATTTAGCATGATGAACGAATTACTATAAAGAATCCCGAATTTCCATAGGAAATTGTCTACATTCAGGCATATTCCATGGTTCATGTTGTTATTAATTTTAAAATATATAAAAAAGTAAAAGACTTGTAAGAGTCTGGTCATCATTTCGGTTTCAGGGGTCATGATTTTAGTATGTAACGACATTTCCAATATTACCGAACATCGTTTACATAGGTGATCAATGTTACCCCATATCAGCTAAATCAAAAAATCGCTTTGAACATTTTTTCAGAACATGCATAAAACTTTTTAGAACAAAATACAGTATACAGTCACAAGCAATGGGTGCTAGTACTTGTTTTAAAACTGTAAAATTAGCAACATTTGCATTTTCGAATGAGATTTTTAAGAATTATTCAATAAACTGATCAATGTTACACCGGATTACAGTATGTCAAATTTCCCTTTCCTTGTAATGGAGAAGATGGGCATGGCAGGCAATGAAAACTGTCATGACTTTTTATGTCTGACTTCCTTTTAAATAGCTATTTCATCCAAAATAGTTTTTCATGAGCAATCGGAAAAAGAGTGGCAAAAGGCTCATTCACAAATTTCATAACGCTGGAGGGGTTGGTGAGTGTCCTCTTGATGTTACAGCTCATACACAATTTGTGGAATAGTCATACAAAAGGCGTTATGAAATATGTGAATAAACCCAAAGTAACTAACATGACAATTTTTAGTATGCAATCTACGAAATACTCCGTTACCACACAACGAAACGCAGGTTGTGTACCTGTAGGCGATACTTAATACATATGGAGAGAAGGCAATGTAAAGCACATGTTACAAAAATGTTGTCTTTGAGCACCGTAGCGTTCACATACTAATTCGTTCTATAATAAATTCCTTCAAGTATTTAATTTTAATATTCAAAATTGCCCTTCAAACTGTTTCAGGGAATCAATGATTTTCTGGGAGTGTTCATGAATGTTCCAAGAATTTATCCAATTTTGATTTCTTAGAATTCTAAATTGTTCAAGATGTAACTCCTGGATTCTGTGATGGATTTATTTCAAAATTTTACCAACTGCTCCATTCATTTGGACTATCTATAAGCTTTTTCGTTGAGATGCCATAAATGTAAGTTTTTGCACAGAATTTCTGGAGCGTTTGCTGTTTGTTTGAATATTGTGCAGAAGTAGTTTTATTAAATTGTTTTTGCTTCATTTTCCCTCCCGTTGTCGTGTTTGTATAGTCAGCCTTTAGTCCTGAGCCATTCGGATTCTTGTTTACGCATGGAGAAGCGACATGAAAATATATTAAATTAATAATCTCATTACGCGTGGTAAAGATGGACAAATTATGGGTGAAATTATGAAAAACAGCTCAATATAAGCGTCAATTTATGAAAATATATGTTGTAAATTTTCCATATGGAGATGAACCAGCCACGGGCTGAAAATCTCCCTAATAAAGCTAATAATAATAATAATAATATGTTGTAAATGAATGCACTTCTTGGAAATAACATACAGAGCTATGTTGTAGTCAATGTTGACAAATTGCAGCCCAAATGTCATCTCCAAGCATCTTTTGACATGATAGACAGAGAATGTTAATTATATAGATTGCGGTCGAATTTAAAAACGATAGCGATTTGATGGAAGATCCATTTTCCCGATTGAACGTTATTGAAGTGAAAAACATGAAATGTGCTTCCATCTATACGCGAACAAGAACCTTCTGAAGTGTCTCGACATTTTTCAGGTCTTGTATGTCATGTATTCTCTAGTATTTTAGTCATTTATGCTACTAGTCTGTAACAATGTAAATGATGTGTTCCAATCTATTCCAGTCTATTGTTCTGAACTATCCCAAAATATGAGTCAAGTTAAAAAGTCTTATCTTCCAAAGGTCGCGCTGGAATGTTAATCAATACAATTTCTAGGAGAGATGACTATCTATGTTGACAACTTGTAGTACCGATTCCAAGTTATAGATAATTATGAGAAGAATTATCAAATGAAAATGTACTGTAAATGTGTTCGGTATAGTCAGCGATGTGTTTTATGTTCGTCGTATTGTTATTGTTCTGAGGTCTTCTCAAAATGAGAATTCAATTGAATAATGTCTCAAATTAGTTTCCAGATTGGATAGGCTGTATTATCGGGCGGTTGAATATGTAGGGACTGAAAAGTTAAGTTGTTGTTGACAACAAAAATAGTATGCTGTCTAATTTTTCTACTTAGCTTGAGATGCGGTCCATCGCTGGTCCGTTGAGTCCAAGGGACGTTCCCGTGGCCGGTGTACCGAGAAATAGAATTAGAAAAGATATGTGATATCATCAAAGCGGTATATGCATAAACAATAACAAAGTGTCACATCTCAACTAATACAATAATACCTTAACTACAAATACAAAAACTACTTCTATGTTATTTCCACTATTACGCTCATGATAATTATGTTATGATCGTTAGAATAAAAACGCTAGAGGTTACTACTACATAACAGAAATACTACCCAAAGAACGCTACGTCGCCAGTGTTGGTGTGATAAACGCAAAGTAGTGCAAAAATGTTTAGAGAATTAAATAAGTTATAAATTACAGCATTTTGTTCAACAATATTATATTATATTATAAAAACAGTAAAAAATTAATCATTTCAGTAACAATAGCGCCATCAGTTTTCTAATTATTATACATATATCAATAACACTTCTAAACTATCTCTAATACCGCTACAACCTGCCTTACCAGATAACGCAATACCGTAGAATGCCGTAATTCACATTTTGGATTCTCAAAAATCGTAAATTATTATAAATAATAATTTTAATTAAAATTATGATGCATTACGATCATATACAAATAGCAGTATGGGCAAATTTCAAAATTTTTCCAAACCCTCTCTTTCCCATGGTAGCACAGGTGATCCGCCGATTTTCAACGAACGCGGGCTAAGCCGAATTGGTACGAGTAGCTCAATAATAGTTGGAATAAACTTATACGCTCATTTGTCTTATCAAACATCGAAATAACTGACCTAAGAGTCAAACTATTGAAAAACAATTAACTAACTATTGAAAAACAATAATTTTTTATTGTGGTTTTGAATAATATAATAATAATTATTTGAAACAACTTTTGTTTAAGCACTTTTTTAGAAACGCCATTTTGATAGTTAAATTGTCGAACAAAGCTGTGGGAAAGAAAGGGTTAAATTTCGACAAATATCGGACCAAATACGCGGATTTAAGTGATGCGCTGAATTGCGGTACCTTACGGTATTGCTAAGGTAATAATTACTACATTGTTAGTAAACCTGACATAAAAGTCTATTTTCAATTACCTGTGAGACCACCCGCACCCACTCTTCGCCTCGTGATCTACTGAAAAAGATGTATATTGAACTAATACTACTATTAGAAATAGTGCTACTGATGCAGGTGATCGTTGGTTTCCCAGTCTTGTTAGTGATTTGAGTGTTAGTAGAGACTGGTAGTAGGCCCTGCCAGTCCCTCCAGCATTACGCGTAGTTATCTGGTGTTAGATCATGCGACAGTAACTAAACTCATGCTGAAGGTGTGATAAATCAAGTGTAAAATATATTAAAGCATTCAAACAAATGTCATTATATAACTTAAAACTATTAGACTAGCTTACATTTTATAAGTTATATTTACGATTAATTTTCGCGATCAATATATTAGCATTAGAGTAATTTCACAATATCAACAATATGTAATTACTTGATAAATCACCGTCAATTCCCGGCAGGGAAAACAAAATACTTATATAACCATATATGATAATAATATAATAATAGAGAAAAAAAAACTACTAATTGAGCTTTAACACTTCACTTTTTGCAAAAAAATAAAATATTAAAATCACTAGTGAAGCGAGCAAATACCTTTAAACTCTAATATGTTGCTTATCTTGACAGATAGCCCTATTTCGTCTGCGGCTTACAGACTTCTTTAGTGTCGAGTGCTCGCTGAAGGAATTTCGTAAAACCCATAGTTTTTTATTTTTTTTGCTCATGATTTCTCCATCTTCATAACTTTTTTGTCCATGATTTCTCCATCTTGACCCACTGTACAAAAGACTCCATTTTTTGCCTACTTTAACATATCAAAAAATAAAAAAAATCAAAAATACGATTTTTGAGAAAATTGATTTTTAAGCTTTATTTTCGATATATAAAAAATTACATTTTTTTTACAGTGTATATTTTTTTCCAGATAGTCCCAACAATAACCTAAAACTTTGCAGAAGGCACCAAACTGATCGGACAAACCGTTTCTAAGTTATAATTTTTTGAAAATTATTAAGGATTTTTTTCTTAGGCCCTTCTCAAAAGTAAGGCTAGAGTCAAAATGGCGAGCCGATGATGCAAAAAGGCATTTTTGGGCATAAAGAAAGCATGTGCAAAATTTCATCCAAATCAAAAAATATAAAAATGAAATTTGGGAAAAAAGTCGTCATTTTCTGTGGAACCGCTTTCATGTCAAATGTGAGTACTTCGTGAAGCCCAAACAGGACAGTTCGGTTTTGCGTCGTCCGATAGATTTGGCTCAAGGTTTCGCGCGTGTTTTCGTCGCTGGAGATTTTTTTTTGTTTTGTTTTTTTTTTCTGTTTTGGAGCGTCTTGCTGGGTAGTGCTTCGTGAAGCCCAAGCAGGACAGTTTTTAGAAATGGAATAGTGAAAAGTGAAAAATGAAAAAGTGATTTGTTTGATTTGTGTCCTCAGTACTGTTGGTTTTTGGCTGCCCTAAGTTCACCGAACCATCCGGAAGTGACAGGCAGCACATAAATTTAGAGAATCAATCCGGTGAGTTTGTTCCAGTATGATACTTTTTCTTTTGTGAGCCTTCCGGATCGTTTTTGTCCGCGTCGTGGAACTTCTGATCGTTTCTTGAACGGAAAATGTTATTTTTGGAATTTGATAATTATGTTCAGATTGCGCATTCTGTCCGGATGGGTGTTACGCAACTAACAATCGGTTGTGGATGCTTTTTAACCGTTCGATGACCCTGGAGGGATCGATTCTGCTTTTCGTATAATTTTGAGCAGAAAAACCGACTGTGTTATCCTAGGGTGTTTAGTTCGAACGCGCTTCCTTTCGTTTTTCGATTATCTAAAAATACAGTACCACCCAGTACAGTTTTTCAATGGGCACAGTACAGTTTTTCAATAGGCGTGATTTTTTTTTTGTTTTTTACGCGTATCGTTATTTTATACAATCCGATGACCCTGGAGGGATCGGTTTTGTTTTTTACTGGTTATTGAGCAAAAATATTACTGCACAATCGACAAGCATTTCGCGAAATACTATTTATACTATAAATAAGCTATTGTTTTCTCTTTTGATTGCCGGCATTCAAAAGATTAATTTGAAAACGCTTAAACAACAAATATTTATGGTCTATCGCCAGCTTTCTAGGCGAATCCTGACAATATACCTTCCCCAACCTCCAACTCCGTAGCACTTATGAGGGTGTCGCTGAGTCGGTGGCCTCTCATTAAGTAAGTGCTACATCAACATTTCCTTCCCCTATCCCAAGTTACGGTAAAGATGGGCGTGGCCGGGAATAGCGATATTCATGCTTTTAGTATTCTTGTTTATGATTTGAACAAGGTATACTCCCCTGCCTTGTTCTTGAAAGTAGTCAGGATGAGATTATTAAAAAGAAACATGAATGTTGCTAGTATCCAATCTACGAAGTATACCGTAGCTACGCTAACGCTAACGCTAACGCTAGAATTTCTGGAGCGTTTGCTGTTGATTAACCAATTGTCTTGACCAAACTCCGGTACGAATTCATAAGTTCTGAAACTACTACCTTTCAGAACTTATGGATTCGTTGAAAAAACCGTTCGAGTCCCGCCGGGGGCTAAGACAAGGTGATAGACTTTCGTGTCTGTTGTTCAACATTGCGGGTATCATGCGGAGAAACGGGTTTAGCCGTTAAGCCGAGGCACGATTTTTCACACGATCCAATCAATTTGTTTGCTATGCTGGTTACATGGATATAATCGGAAGAACATTTGAAACGGTGGCAGAAATGTACACCTGCAAGCACTCGGAGTCTTCGAACGTCGGGTGCTTAGGACGATCTTTGGCGGTGTGCAGGAGAACGGAGTGTGGTGGCGAAGGATGAACCACGAGCTCGCTGGACGAATGCGTTAGGCGGGGCATATTGTAAGAATGCCGGACAACAACCCTGCAAAAATGTACAAGAAGGCGAGGATCGTAGCGGGCACGGTGGGGCTGACCAGGTGCTGAAAGATCTGGCGAATGTGGGCCGCAGCCGAGGTTGGGGGAGGCAGATGCGAACCGAGTTGTATGACGTGGAATTGTTGACGCGGTTTGATTGTAATATCAATGCCAACCAAAACATGTATGTAAATGTGTGTATTCCTAAGGAGTTCTTCTAGCAATTACTCCGAAGTTCCTCTGAACCTTCTCAGCAGTTCTTCCGGAAAAGTCTCCGGAGCTTTTTTCCAGGATTTTTCCATGATTCCACCTAAATGACCCCAATTCAGCCCAATTTAGCAATATTACACTATTATGAAGCGGAAGCTAAGCGCGAATGGAAGTATCGCCAAACCGTTGATGAACTGTGAACTAAATGGGATGAACTCGTCAAAAATATGGATGAAAATACTGTGCGCCAATTAATGAACCGTATTCGGGAAAAGTCCGACAATTTCTTGTAAAAGGTGATGCATATTTTTGTACTGTTTTTCCTTTGAAGCTCAGATGTAACGCAACATTTTCATTATTCCAATTTGTGCATGTTACAATTCTAATGGGCCATACCTTAGAATAGAATCAGGTAATTTAAATGATCATTTTATAAAACTAGAATCGCACTCCGACACCGGACTGCCACATGCCAGCAAGTCGTAAAGTTTGGCACTTTAAAATTCTACCGAAATATTGGCTATACAGTAGCAGCAAAATGAGTAACCGACAAACGGCGAAAATATTTTGGCTGCTACCGCAGTAGTAAACTTCGTGCCCTCCGAAACATTTCTCGTAGACTGTGGATATTGCCGTGCTGGGAAAGAATGGTAATAATTCGGAAAAAAAAAGGCGCCAACGCCAGCCACCAAACAACGCAGCCCATTAAAATGTCAAATATTTGCCTAAAATGGGTGCTCGCTTTTCCCTCCGCATATGTAGGAAAACTCCATGGTGAAATTTAAGGTAGCAGCGTTGGAATAGTCGGAATGAAAATAATGAAATAGCTGAAGACTCGTGCCACTCGCAGAGAAACAGCGCCTTCAGAAGAACACTCCGCTGTCTCAGTTCTGTGTTTCTGGGTATTTACATTTCACATGCAGGAAAGTTTTAAGGAATGGAGTCGAAATAACTTCAAACATTTTTCACTGTTACCAAGTTGAGGAATACATTAAATGCCGAAAAGAGCGACCATACGTTTGCTTAACCCAGAGGGAACAAACCCAAATGGTCTCGTTGGGAGACCAAAACGTCTCTTAGGTAGGCACCTAGCACTTTATTTATAGTCGAGCTTAGCTGTTCGGCACAGACGCATAAATCAATCTCATGGATAATGCTGCTCTTGCTTACACACTAGGATAACCCACATCGCATGCTTGCCCAAGTTTTGACTTGAGCAAAGTTCAACTGCGTGTCCGGAGAAAAGACTCCACCCTCAGTAAATTACATGTATCGCAGAAATGAGCCCTCAAAGTTGTTTCCAGAAATGAAAGCGCCTCTGCTTTGCTGCTCATACACCCAGTGACCCTCTATTTATTACCCTCTCATTATTATAACAAACAATAACGGCTCCTGGCTGCGTAACAATGCAGGTTTTTTTTTCGGGATGGGAGGGAAATGTTGACGTGTTACTTGCTTTTTTGAAAGCCGGGGAGTCGTCGGCACTTCCACAAGAAAACACTGGAAGTTTGGTTATGAGAAAGAATTCGTTTTGGTGAACGATAATAGTAGTTTAAGGAACAAGCTGCAGAATGATGATTTTTACAGCACGAGTCGTAAATTTTCGTAGGCTTGCCGAGTAGGATAATTACGACGAGTGCTGTAATAATTGAGTTCTGCAACGAGTTACGTACAATATTTTTTGCAATATCCTAGAAGACCACTTAAGGGTTTCAGAAATTATATTGTATTCACCATTTTTTTTACAATTTCTGAATTTTTTTTTGTGTTATGATTCATTACGCAACTCAAAACAGTTGCGTAATAAATCATTACAGCACTGGTTTCAGTTGCGTAATGACTACTCCCGCACTGCATACTTCAGTGCAGGAAAGTAGGCTGTTTCATGACAGATTGGCGTGATGAAAAACAGCCTATTACGATGAGAAATTGCAAAATATGTAATTTGAAATTGATAAGTGAGCATATATGCGGATGACCGTTGTATATTTTGCTGCTAGCTGGCGCTAGTGTGCATTAAAATTTAAAACTCATATATCTCAGGATGTGGACTATATGGCAGGCTGGCATTTTCAGTAAAGTTGTTGAATAATCCAAGAGCAATGTTTAGCATACCTGTTTAGTTCAGATTTGTATTACAAAAGGGCACTAATCAGCTTCAAATATTTCGAAACCATATTGAGGTATATGGATTCTTAACTTAATCGTTAAGACTGGTGCTTTCGGGAAAGATGTTCTTTAGTTTGTCAATATTGAATTAAATCGAGTTCATATATAGTTTCTCCAAAATCTAGCATTACGAAAATGTGATGGAGCAAATCAATACGTTAGGTTCCTTAAGCCGGAAATACGCAATTCAATGGATGGTAACTGAGTAGTCACTTATATACATTTTTTGCTGAACATTACTAAAGGATCTATGTACAAATGAGAGATTCTCTCCTCTCTCGCTCTCTTTCCATTATAACAGTTGAGTACTAAAGCTTTTGGGATGTTTTTCACTATAGATCGAAAGGTTATTTCCTTGACTTGCGTTCCATACAAAAAACGCAACAGAAGAGGTTGATGTAACTCAGTTATTGATTAAAGAGAAAGTAACCAAAGACAGCCTCTCAATGTTAGATAGGCCCTTTTAAAACGTTGTGAGAGATTTCCTGTTCGTTTAGAATGATTAATCAGTGATTATTGCTTAGACCGGCCCACTATTAACACTTGGTTTTTCAAATTGTTTAAATTTGTGCTCGTTCGTAAGCTCATGTCAAGTCCGTAAAGCAACTGCATTTGGATGGTCAAATTGATAGACCCCATTTTTTTAAGACACGGACACCGTCTTCAGCTATTTAGCAGCACAAACTGTAACTTAACACTAGACAACGGACAAGCATGCTCCATAGGCACAGCCGAGGAACACTCCTGATAAAAAGTTTTAATGGCTGAAGCGGGAATCGAGCCCACACCTCATGACACGATGCGCTTCAATGCCTGACGACATTAACCGCACGGACACGAAACCCACTCCATATTTATCAAATGTTGGCTCACTAAAACTTACATAACTCAGAAATTTGTTAGACAATCCCTTCACAATAACATGGTACTGGAAAGAGCAAACACAGGTGCTTCATTTGCGAAAAAAACATTTTTAGCGACCTCTTTCAAATGGACCGCCATATAGGATTAAGCAGAAAGCCTTAATTTTCATAGGTGTTCGCAATTACAGATTTGAAAAGTTTTTTCATCACCCTAAAGCCTAACCAGTTTCACGTAAAATATGTAAAAATCAGAGGGTTAAGTAGTTTTTTAAATAAAAGTTATGTGCAATTTTGTGAAAGTTTTTGTAGTGCTAAAGCAATCGACAGTTATATAATGGATCAACAGCGATTTACGCTTGCTGTGATGTATTTTAATTGTGAAAAACCATCATATGACCGCAAAATGCAGCAGTGCGATAAGAAATGTTCCAGCAAATCACGCAGAAATTTTGATGGTAAACATATACACCTCTAATTTTTACATATTTCATGTAAAATAGGCTTGGCTTTCCAATCATGCAAAAATTTCCTAAATCATTTTTTGCGAACACCATCAAAATGAGGGGGGTCTGTAGCCTTGAGGTTACGCTTTCGCTTCATAAGCGGAAGGTCATGGGTTAGATTCCCAGCCCCTCCACAAAAAACCCGTCCAGCCACCAGAAGACGCCTCACGGAGGACCGTGCTTTGGGGAGCACATCCATCCTCCGTCAGTATCAGATGGTGACTGAGACAAACTGACCCTCTTCGCAGGCAGCTAGCCTCACTAATAGCAGAGCTCTCTCCTACCTGCTCGGTGTGAGAGTAAAAGAGCAGGAGAGAGAGTGAAACTAGATGTAAATATAGATAAGTTGAAAATAGATCTGTATCGATAAAGAAGCTACAGATCAACTGAGTCCGGCACAGTAGTGGCCACGAGCACTGAGTGCCTATATATATATATATATATATATATATATATATATATATATATATATATATATATATATATATATATATATATATATATATATATATATATATATATAAATATATATATATATATATGTATATAAATATATATATATATATATATATATATATATATATATATATATATATATATATATATATATATATATATATATATATATATATATATATATATATATATATATATATATATAGTTTGGTGCTTCTATTTTCTCTTTTCAAAACTATGTTTTTGTTAAGGGATTGTCAAAGAAATTTCTGAGTTATATCAGTTTTAGTGAGCCAACATTTTTAAAAAATGGAGGACCAAGTGTAATTAATGAACCGGTCTCAGCGAAAATTGTTTTATGCAACGTTATGAGCCGTGACAAACCAGTTGAGAGCCACAAAATGTTGCACAAATGCGTCACGGTTGACCTTAATGTCATTTCCCCGAACGCCAATTCTCTAAATACCACTTCCCCAAATATCTTGTTTTACCGAATAATTCATTTACCCGAAAAGTAGCGCACTTGCCAAGGGCGAAAAGCCAATAAAGGTTAATAATAATAATAACTTCCCCGAGAAGTATTTCGCACTCAAAATTGTCATAATGGTTCAATTCTGTTGGGAAGAATGTCGTCAGACCGCAAGGGCCATTAGGCAGAAAGGGTCTTCAGGCCGAAAATGGTTGATAGTTCTAATGAGTGAAGTTGATTTGTAGAACGAATGGATTGTTAGCATTTCATCAAAATTATCTGCATTACCTTGAAGCTCACAATATTACTAGAAAGAACAGCCTTTATTGAAAAAAGGAAAAAACACTGATAAAAGTGTTATCCTTTTGTAATATCAGTTTGTATCTTCCACCTTGAATAGTCAAACGTCATTTCAGCCTGGCAGCTTTCGGCCTAACGACATTTTTCCTAATGGCCTTCTACCGTCATCACTTCGTACTCTTCAGGCTGGTCAATGATACACACTTAAACAGACCGCCAGTGGTCGGTAAAATAAATTACCGGAATAAATCGGTTATCAAGAAATTTACAGATTAATCGATTTCCTGGCCTGATTACCGACATTTGTGAATTGAAAAACGACACGTCAGTGATTTCTAACACGTTTAACGAACACGGTGAAATATTTTACCGATGAGTCTGTAAATCAGCTAAATTACCAAAGTCGGTGAAATTATTTACTGATGTTCGGTAAATATACTCATTGATTACCGAGCTCGGTAAACTTGCAGCAAGAAACGTCAAATCCGCCATATTACTCTTGTGGGCTCTTGTGTTTGAGGTAAATGTGTCTGTATCATAATAATTCGAGTGCTGATGGCGATTGTACATCATTTACGAAGAAAATAATGTGCAGATTACAAGCCGCCATGTAGTCAAGTAAGATAAGAGAAACAAAATCAGTCTCCTTCTTTACATAAACGAAACATTATGTTTCAGGTGGTGAGCAGATGGGCGGTTTTTAGTTCTGGATTACTACAGGAGCACCAACAATAAGCAACTAATTGAACGGTAATTGAACCTGAGAGGCAGAAAAAGTGAATTTTCAATCAGTGACATCAAGAGAGATACGAAAATAAAATAGAAACCATGTTACTTTTACGTTTTTCATTCTAAATGAGCATGTGGCACCAGATTGGAAAATACAAATCTATTGGTAATATTAATTATGAAAATACAGTTTTTCGGTAAAACGTATTACAAATCACACACTTTTTTCGGTAAATGTTACCGATTAGTCAGTAAATTTGACAGCTGCCGCTTCTACAGACGATTCGGTATATTTTTCGTTTACCGAATCAATTACCGACCACTCAGCTGTTGAGATTTCGGTAAACGAATTAACAAAGTCTGTAATTTGTTCTAAGTGTGTATACATCCGTTATGCATCCTTCTGAATTTGATTGAAGGCTCTTTTGAGTTTTACCGTTCTCAATATATTTGACAATATGTGTGACCAAATATTGCCTTCATTTTTGTTTGCGAATCGTTATTTCTAGTTCACCATTCTGTCGCAGAAGGCGATTTGTGCATGTTTTCAAACGGCATCACTTTTTGGGGAAACAGGTTATCCGGGGAAATGACGTTTGGGGAAAAGTAGTACAATCGTGCTTCTCGCGTAGTTTTGCATTGTAATGTAGAATCAGATAAGTTCTATCTTAATCGTATTGAACTTCTGGTTCTTGTGTAATCTGCATGGCCCGTTTCCGGAACTTCTTGTACTGGTAAACTAATCAATTCGTCTATAATTAGCATCTGAAGATAATTTGATCGTAAACTGAAACCGTGCACCCCCGCTAATTTGAGCGGCTCTTCATGCAAATCTTTGAGTTTCATCTTAAATTTGAACTTCTAGTTACTCTACAAACAACAGAAAATCGTATATCTTGTTGGCTGTTTTGTTTTGATCTTGCGTTCCGTTTCACAAATTTCCTTTTCACTTTACTCAATTCCATGAGCTGTATGGCGTTTGAGCCATGTTTTATCTGAACAATGTGCAGATTAGCTTGCACCCCGCTAATCTGCACATCGTTCAGATAAAAAATGGTAAAAATACAGATTAAATGCAGTCAAACCAACGGGGATACACGGTGTTATAATTTGCCACATTGACTTTTGATAAGGCTTTACTATAGATAGAAGGCTATAGATTACATGTGTTACAGATTGATGGACTCAAAATTCCACGTCTAGCAGGCAATTGTTAAACATTGCTTTTTTGAAATTGGCAAGATGAAACTGCTTGATTTTGGACATGTACCGCAAGGGCTGCCATCAAACACCAATTTTCCACTGGTCTGCATACGCAAGTTTAAAATTTTCAATACTCATTAGCACCTCAAAGTGGCAGAATTTTGAAATAATCGAACATACAACGCGCAGCCCTGAACCTATGAACATTTTTGTTGAAAACATTGGCTTAATCGCTGCTCTGCATCTGAAAATCTAACTAGAAAATATTTCATGCTCACTAGCGCCTCCAGAATGGCAGAATGTTTAACATGTTAGACATGCAACATATAGTCCTTGATCTAACGAATAACTTTTCCGAAAATACCAGCCTTCTATTAAAACTGCATCGGCCGGTATATAAGTTTAAAATATTCAATGCTCGCTAGCGTCTCCTAGTGGTACAATATTGAACTCACCTATGCATTTATCACATAGCCGAACGAACGAACAACTTTGCCGAAAACGGCTTTAGGACATTTGGTCGAATGACATTTGGTCGAATGACGTTTGGTCGAATGACATTTGGTCGAATGACATTTGGTCGAGAGTACATTTGGTCGAAAGGACATTTGGTCGAATGGACATTTGGTCGAATGGCTTGATTATAAGATTTGAGAACGAACTTAATTTGTTGCACAATAAATGAACATTGGGTCTTACTTTTGTTTTGGGTCGATGGTTAGACAAAATTTTTCATCAGAAGTCAATAACGAATCATTTTAAATGATAATTATTATTAACGTTTTACAACGAGGTTAGCATATGTACTAGTGTCTATATAGGATGAAGTATTCTTGTCATTATTCATTTTGTAGTAGTTAAAAGGTAATTGTGTCAAATGCCATAAAACTATTATTTTCATGTTTTTCGTATTATTGAGCTTTTTTGAATTTTCTTACAAATAGTACTCTATTCATTGCTAAATGTTGGAAGCATAATGATCTGTTGAATTTATTATTCTTTCAAAATATCACCATTCTCGTTTCCTTAATGTTTTGGCCATTCAGTTATTGAAAAATTAAGCAATGTAAAATTTATAATTCTTTAAAAATTTCATCGTTCTTTATATTAAACTGCTGACACACTTTCAGTGTGAGTGCGCGGAACGTTTATTTATTATCAAGTATTAGAGCGAGCCGTGGAAAATAAGTTGAAATGTGGGATCAGACTTTGTACGGTTGCGTATAGAACAACTTTGTCATCTTAAATTGTCAGCATATACTTCCATATGTAGAATACGAGGGACCAGTTTAGATTATCAAGCTATTAAGGAAACGCTTCGACGAAGAGCATCAAAAGTTTAGCAAGAGAGATACATTTTGCTTATCATAGTGAATAATTTAATGTGACTTCTATCTAAATTACATTCCTTGGGCATGTAGCTTTGATTACGCTGTTGATGACTTAGACTGATAATTAATTTTATCCGAAATAATCAAACAAGAGAAGATTGTATATCGTGATTGTGACGTGGCGAGTCGGCAGAGGTGACAAAAGTTTACTTTCTTTTATTTCAAATCAGCTCGTCGCGATTCATCTCAAAAAATGCTAGGATTCAATGGAATGCGGAACTCAACTGGAATTCCAAAATATCATTCATCGCATATTGTAGAGTTGATGTTTGTTCAATGAATTTCATCAAAGCAGATTTCTTGAACTCTATCCTGTTGCTCTAGAATATGCAACCTCCAGTAATAGCATGGACCATATATGCACTTTTTTCACTGGCCCTATCACTGTATATTAATATCAAAATAGCACTCTGTACGACAATCTGAAATATTGGACTAATTTTTTTACTGAATGTCTTTCCGTCCAAATGCTATATGTTTTTAAAGCAATTAAATTCTTCTCCACCAAATGTCCATTCGACGAAATATCCATTCGACGAAATGTCCATTCGACCAAATGTACTTTCGACCAAATGTCATTCGACCAAACGTCATTCGACCAAATGTCATAGATTCGCCGCAAACACCGTTTTTCTAGCTATTCGGTTTCATGATATATATATATATATATATATATATATGAGTTAAAAATATTTGTAGCTCACTAGCGCCTCCTACCCATAAAATATTGAATAAAGTGAACATTCAGTGTAGTCTTTAAATCAATCTTCCAAATAATCAAAAGATAGAACCATCCTAAGATCTAGTTAGAGAACGCCATAGTCACTTAGGGGAATCAGCAAATAATGTTTGGTAGTGTCTTCATGCAGTGAAATTTCCAACTAATCAATGCGTGATAGTGTGACCCTTTGCCTGTTGAAAATCTTCACCGAAGAATGTAGAGGAAACCCGCAAAGAGAGAGAGTTGATGAAACCAATTTTTCTCACTTATTTACCACTGAGGGTAGGTGTTTTACGTTACTGACAAGATAAAAAATCCCTGAACAACCTAAATCCATAGTGGCCCCAGGTTTGGAATTTGTTTAGATGGCATTGATTATGCACTGTCATCCACCAGATATTATCAGAGCTGTAGCAGTGGACGATAAACATACCGTCATGATGTGTTGCGGATCATGATTAATACATAGAGCGAAAAGTGAGAGATTCTCTCAATATTCTCAGGATTCAGTCTCCATTTTTAATAGAATGTATTGAATTCAGCCAATTCTGGAATCGAAATTACAGATGTTCTATTTTGATTTTGCACCCATTTTTTCACGAATCTGTGCTGAAATGTTCATGATCCTTGGAATCACATAAACATTAGTGTATGCTTATATCATTTTGGGAAAAGCTTTTGTGAAACAGCAGAAACACATTGTGATTCCATTTTGATTTCGCTCAGTGTACTTTATTTTGGCTCATTCAGATTCTCGGAAAACAAGTCATGGATGAGCATTCCCACAGAGCCACCGGAAAAAGAAACGATGGGCTAATTTTTGGGGTCGCCATTGCTGCCTAGCAGAGGTATTTTTAGATCAGAGATTTTCTGCTTTCTACCCTAAAAAAGCCGCTGGCTGTGTCGTCTTGTCGCCTTAGAGGAGGGCATTGGCATCGTTTCGGCTGGAAAATAAGATGTTAAACGGAGACCTGGTCGTTTCGGTATGGAAGAATTCAACATTATAAGATAATTGTTTGATGTCGGATTAGCAGAGATATTAGCAGTCTAGATGAATTTGTGATGGCAAAGTAAATAAAACTGTAGGGGGAAACAGGCAATTTTAAATATACTTCTTATTTGTTCTGGATTTATTGAGGACTTAATGATTTGCTTTACAATGAAGATCTGGTCAGCTTTCAACTCTCAACAAACTCGTTAACTACAGGTAAGAGACATAAACCATATTGTGATCGCTCGGTAGTTTCCAAACATCAACTTATGACCTTTATTGTAGATGGAACATTAATCCCTTTCGAGAGCTGTCCCTTTTCCATTGTTATGGCTATCAGCCATTACAAACTGACTGATGAACTGATGTAGATATTTGGTTCGATGTCTTGACTTAATCGCCATAGCTTTGAGCACCACCCAAGTGTTCATCACAATACTGCTTCCACCTTACGATAACCTCACGTTCATCCGTCAAGATGCTCGAATCCTTAAATAATCTGAACAACACGGCATGCGGCACAACATTTTTGTGTGATGCGTTCAGATTCTTAGAGAACTTTCGCGTTTTAAACACTCAGAGGTTTAGCGATGAAATAAAACTCAATAGCAAACGATAACTAGGCTTCTTTCATCCAATATATGTTCGCCTAACATTTTTTGTCTTCTTCCTCAACAAATTTCAAATCGGTTGAATCTCATCTAATTCCCAAAATTTAACTTCAACGCCTGGGATCTAATTTTCCCATGTCTATTTTCGGAATTTTTCATCTCGTGGCGTTAAACCAACAAGCTCTCAACTTTTTGCGTATGCCGTGGAAAGCCGAAGAGCTTTGCATGGTAATAAGCGACATGGCTTCAACTCTTCGTAGATACCATCGTAATAATCCATCATCAATTTCATTGCGCACGTCTCGCGCGTCTGTCACCGGGAGGCAAAAGTGTCTCAAAGCTCTGCTCCAGTCAGACAGGGAGCCATTCGAGTGAGACCGTTCTCCTATCAGTTATAGGTTTTTAGGCTCTAGGGTGCTGGCTGGTGTGTCACACAGACGACTTGGCCGAATTCATGATGAGGATAATTTTCCGCCACTTTGAACCTCATTATCGCGATTATTGCTGGAGCTGAACCACCCGCGCGTCGAAATGCAGAATGTGGCGTTGCACAGTGGTTCGGAGACGGTCGAAACCTCAAGATGCATGAAGCTGAAGATTGTAAAATAAAAAAAAAAAACTTTAATTTTCCAACATACATTGTTAGAATAATTTAAAGTTATCTGTCAAATCGTACACTTCAGGTTAATTATCAGAACTGCAGATCTGAAAGACTTCCTGTAAGAGCTGGTGTTCCACAAGGCAGCATTTTGGGACCAATCTTATACAATATTTTCACATCTGACTTACCTGAGTTATCTCAGGGATGTCAAAAATCCTTGTTTGCTGATGACACTGGCCTCTCCGTCAAAGGACGAAGCCTGCGTGTCATCTGTAGGAGATTGCAAAAGATTTCTCCTAATGCTACCAAAACTCAACTAATAATATTCCCACATAAACACTGAAGCCAAAAGCTCTTTATTTGAAACCTTCAAGTAGACATGTTGTCATGATGAGAGGGATCCCAATAAATTTGTCAGACGAAGTCTCTAGGGCTCATGCTAGATAAAAAATAACTATCATAAATCACATTGAGGACATTCAAGTCAAATGTAACAAATATATAAATTGTCTGTCTTCAATTATTTACAAAAAATTGAAACTTTGTCTTAAGAACAAGCTTTGATCTTTACACAAATTTTCAGGCCAGCCATGTTATATGGTGTACCAATATGAACTAGCTGTTGTAATACCAGGAAGAAAGCTCCCAATTTAAATAACAGTTTGAGATTTTGGCCGTCATTTTTTCAATATCGAGCCACTGTGCGTTTTCAGGGATAGAAAGAAACACACGCGGGTTGTAGGTCTGGCGCTCGGAACACGGAGAAGAGGCACTCCGACGACAAATGAGACTGTGATTAAATCCGAACGTCGCTGTTGTTGTTGATGCGGTGTGGGCTTTTGAGAGTTGCGAATGATTGCTCGGCCAGGTGTGAGAAGGAAAGAGGGGGTTGTCAAGTGATGGATTATGACATAACATTTGGGAAGGTCTTCTCCGGGGAGATCGTTTTAGATTGATTTATGAACTCGGTGGGGCTGACAAGTCTCGGTATCTGTCGTGTATTTTTCATGGCTGGACGACATTGATATGGCGACGAGTTTTGTTTGAGTCGGAGATGGAAGTTTAATTGACAATGTTCGGTATACACCGTCTTGGAAGATTTTCTTGATTCCTTCATAAGTATGTCTTTTTGAACATTGGATAGATTTCTTAGATCTAGTTGTCCTGTGCTAGGTAATCCTCTCAGTATTTTCTTCAGATCTATCTCAGATTCTCGTCAGAATCCAGGATCGTCTCAGGATTCTCAGGATTTTCATCAGAATTCGTGTCAAAATTCTCTCAAGCTTCCTATAAGAATCCTTCCAGAACTCTTGTCAGAACCATCTCAGAATTTTCTTCAGAACTGTCATCTAAATCTTCTCAAGATTCTCATCAGATTCCTCTCAGGATTTTGAACAGAATTCTTCCAAGATTCTCACACAAATCCTCTCACATTTATTATCGGAATCCTCTCAGAACTCTGATAAGAATCTTCGTCATTCGCCAGAATTCTAATAAAAAATCGATCAGGATTCTCATGAGGTCTATATCCTTCTAGAATGATTATCAGAATCTTTCTTGGGTTCTCATCAGAAATCTCATATGAATTTGCCCAAGATGTTTATCAAGTTATTCATCAGAACCCTTCCAAAATTCGCATAAAAATTCTCACAAGATTCTGCTTCACAAGAATCTTCACAGGATTCCCATCACTCCAATTAGGTCAAACTGATTCAAGCAATTACTAACATTTCGTTAACAACATGTCACATTTCATTCGTTGTAACAGTTCAAAATTCGTTCAAAATTATTCATAGCCAGCAGCAAGCATTTTTCGCAATAAGTGAAAAAAATATACTAGCAATACACGATAAATCAATTATGCTTCTTCTTCTTCTTCTTGGTATAACGTCCTCACTGGGACAGAGCCTGCTTCTCAGCTTAGTGTTCTTATGAGCACTTCCACAGTTATTAACTGAGAGCTTTCTTTGCCATTTTCGCGTTAGTATATCGTGTGGCAGGTACGATTATATTCTATGCGCGGAGAAGTCAAGAAAATTTCTCTTATGAAAAGATTCTGGACCGATCGGGAATCGAACCCTGACACCTTCGGCATGGCTTTGCTTTGTAGCCACGGACTCTAACCACTCGGCTAAGGAAGGCCCCTGAATTATGCTAATGAATACAATTTCTGTTGCACATTTTCAGCGCTCTTAAAATTGAAATTTTATTTTCCGCTCGAAATCCGTAATATTGCATAACATAACAACCTGTACCCATTGAAAAGATGAGCCTTGGGTGAAACAAAAATGAAGCCACTCCAAACCCCTCCACATTTCCCAATCACATTCACATGAATATCAATTCTCCGCGGTGCATCTTTCAACGAACACAATGCATCCTAATTGTGCAATTTCAATAGGCTCGGCTCAATAGCGGTGCCGAATTGCCAAAGGACATCATCGCACATCGAACAATGATGTTTGCTGATTGAGAGTGGTCCCCTTCCTTCCGCGCCATCTGGTCGTCCACCTGAACCCCGTGCCGATGCCAAACTGGACCATCCCGATCACAAGATAATAGCAAGTCTACATCAATCACATACCAGAATGAGCACGAATTCCATGACTTATGAGTTATTAGTTATGATGATTATGTTATCATTACATAATTGGCTGCCAATAAGCTTTTTCATTATGTTTTGCGATAAAAAAAATGCTGTTATTCATTGTTATTCAATGCCTACGCAATAACTTTTTGAGCTATTGAAACCTTTTTTTATACTTTAGTCTGTTATTTTGCAGGTGCTATTCATATAAAGTTATGGTATTTGTTTTTAGCATTTATTCGTTTGCCTTTTCTTGCTGCTCAGGATACTGGTTCCATTCAGATCGAAGTGAGGCTGACGCTGGTTAGGTTTTTGGCCCAATATGCAGTCTGTACAGTTATATGATGCGGTGGTGGTAGAGGAGAAAAGCAATCAATTGATTGGTAAATAATCATTTAATTAAGATGATGATTTAGTCCTCGATAGTTCCTATTGGGTGATGGTCGGTAAACATTTGAATTATTCAAAGCGGTTGATGAGGTCAGCGGGTTTGACCTAGAAAAGTGAGTGGGACACTTTCCGGGATGGCAGGAACAATACAATTTGGGACTTGTAGCGAACAATGTTGCATCGTTTTGTTTTTCCTAGCTTGTGAAAGATCAACTGAAATCACAAAATATTGCTCGTCGAACACCAATAACTTGAAGTTTGTTCAAAAGCTTTTACCAGTACAGACTTAAAAAATCCGACAATACTTTACTCAATTTCTTGCACTCTTTCATGCTGTTATTGTATATTAGACTGATCCTTAAACAAAAAAGTTGTAAAACTCAACGAGGCACGCCCTGGATATATGCCTTAGGATAAGAAAAAAGTTCTCTCAAAGTTTCAACTCAATTGTTTGCTCTACCAGCTGGGGCAACAAATTCGAAGTTTGTATGAAATATTCGTTTCAAATATATTGGTAATTGACCCTACGTCACTTTTTCGTTTCGTATACTAGTTGAACGCATTCGAACGAGCTCAGAATGACAAATTCACTAGGTGATACCCTTATAAACATAGTTGTAGAAAACTGTTTATGGATTTAAACTCATTTTCGTTAACCTTCCAGTTGTTGAAAATTAGGCTTAGATCCCGTGCAATCACATGTATGCATGCGCCTTGTGCCGCAGCTCGCCCAGCGTCATAGGGGGCTATGATGCGCTCAGTGGCCAGCACCAAGCTATGTTGAAGAAATTCTAAGAAGTGTTGCAAATCTATTTCAGTTAGTTAAAACACCAACTTTATCCATTTTTTATCATGATACAAACTTCTGCAATATTGTTCACTATGGTATCATACAGTGTTTTAAACGTTCTGCGTTCAATAGTACGTAATCACCAATTAACCTGAACCAAACAGTAGATGATGTGCTAGGTCCCATATGTTTGAGCTGAAAATCCCGTTTAAACTTCAATTCAATTGCGCCAGCTCATGGACCAACCAAATGAACTGAAATGTTTAGGAAGTCTTTCTTTAACCCTAAGGAATAACCTTGGTTTTGCTTCGTAGAATTCTTTAGTTTATTATATATGTAATATAGCATGCCTCTTACACGCACTCAAATGTTTCAATAATTCAATCACTGTGTGTTATAAGCAAAATATCACTTTTAACGATTATCAAAAACATAATTCATTGAACCAAATATCATAAACTTCTTAATGCAAGTCAATTTTTTTTACTAATAGTTTTTTTTATTCTGGCTTTACGTCCCAACTGGGACAAAGTCTGCTTCTCAGCTTAGTGTTATTATGAGCATTTCCACAGTTATTAACTGAGAGCTTTCTTTGCCGATTGACCATTTTTGCATGTGTATATCGTGTGGCAGGTACGAAGATACTTCATGCCCTGGGAATCGAAAAAATTTCCTTTACGAAAAGATCCTCAACCAGCGGGATTCGAACCCACGCCCCTCAGCATGGTCATGCTGAATAGCTGCGCGTTTACCGCTACGGCTATCTGGGCCCTTCAATGTACACTCCACAAAATGTTCGATCTATGAAATGTACATACAACTAAACGTTTTTCGATCAAATGTCAAAGATTTCACCGAATTGTTTTTCGACTTTCGACCAAACATACTTTCGATCGAATGTCATTCGACCAAATGTCAATTGATGAACTAACATCAGGCAAGTATTCTAAAATCAGCTACCTGCACAGTAAAAAATAATTTGTAATTTTACGTCGTTTTTGATGTTATTTTATCTGGATTACTTTAAATGATTTTTCCAGAAAAAATCTTTTAAAAAAATCTTAAGAACCTCTCAAAAAGTATTATTTATTTTACGTCCATCAACTCATCTGAAAGTTTTTTTTTAAGAAATCCAATAAAATTTCACAACGATTTTATTTGGAAGAGTCAGGTATTTTGTCCCGCAGTATGCTGTTCGATAGTGTGAAACAAAATTGTTCTAGAAAGTGTCAGTTTTCTACCGCTGTTTTGCCTAGTTTTCACGTGAAGTTCTCCGACTTTATGTACACACAATCAAGTCGGAACATTTCAAAAACCTAGCTGTAGAAGAATCAGGTAAATTTGTTGACTCGTTCTCAAACATTTCGTGACATACAAACACCATTCCATTTTTATTTATATAGATTAAAAGATTTCTCAAAAAAATTCTCATGGATTTATCCAAATATAGGTTTAAAAATTCCACACCTTCATGAAACGTTTAAAGATACATAAAAAAATCGTTCAGGTGTTTTACTTTGATTATTCCAATTAAACAGCCAATCCATGAAAAACCGATCTAGTGGGTCACTGAATTCCGTGAAAATTTGCTATTTTGTTCCTTATCCGAAATAAGGATACACGTGTTTTTGGATTTTTTGATTAAGGTGACCATTTCCGAAATAGGGTGACCAGAAAAATCGCGGCTTTGCAAAATTTGTATTTGAAAGGAAATCAGTTGAGCTGTTCAAAAGTTATGATTTTTTTTTTAAATAAAAAATCTAATGCGCCGGGACCTACAGTGTGTGCCGATACAAAAAAACTGATTTTTTACTTTAAAAAAATATATCTCAAACACTAAAAAACTTACATCGTTGAAAATTTGACGGTAAATGTAGAATTTCTGTTACTTTCAAGAAAACAAGAGAACAACAATAGCCCCTCTGGTCCCGAGGCTTTCAAGACACGAAAAAAAGGATCTTTTTTATTATTATTTTTTTTTATCGAAAAATTCTATGTTATTTTTTTGATAATTCAAATCCTTTAGCTTTCTTTTTGTTCAAGAAAATTGACAATTGGTCAAGCGGTTCAAAAGTTATGAGTGTCCTTTTAAATACAAATTTTGCAAAGTCGCGATTTTTCTGGTCACCCTTTTTCAGAAATGGTCACCTTAATCAAAAAATCCAAAAACACTTGTATCCTTATATCGGATAAGGAACAAAATACCAAATTTTTACGTGATTCGGTGACCCACTAGATCGGTTTTTCATGGAATGGCTGTATAGTAACATTGTCAGTCTTTTACAGGATTCACTTGGATGAACAAATAAAGAATTCCTACCGAGATGGCCCATCTGGAAATTCACATGCTCACAATTGCTTGTTAATTTCCTTACAGGACATTTACCACACAATTCCCTTCACGGGAAGAGTGGACGTCTGGCTATTTGGAAAGAAGTATTTCAAAAAATATAGTATGTTACACTGATGGCTCCCCTCTTGATGGTAGAGCTGGTGCAGGAGTTTATTCTCGTGAGCGAAGGCTGAATTAGTTTTACTCACTTGGTAGAAACTGCACCGTTTTTCAGTCGGAAATATTTGCTCTTTTGTGTGGAGTGCAATCAGTACTTCAACAGCGCGTAATGGGTAAAGTCATATACTTCTGTTCAAATAGTCAGGCTGCTATAAAAGCTCTCGCTTTGGCCAACTCAAGGTCGAAGCTTGTTATCGCTTGTTAGGCAGTCAACTCTGTAAACTTTGTATGGGTACCTGGCCATTCTTCCATCGCTGGAAATCAATTGGCTGATGAGCTAGCTCGCGATGGAGCATCGCATGACTTCATTGGCCCTGAGCCTGCTATTCCAATTTCGAAGTGCTGGGTGAAGCTTCAGATAAATTCTTGGGCGGCAACTCAGCACAAGCAATATTGGAATAGTTTGGAGTCATGTCGTCAAACAAAATTGTACAATACTGAGCCATCTCCAAGGGTGGCGAAGTATTTAACAAATCTGTCAAAGCAGAATTGCAGTCTCTTGGTCAGAGCGTTGACAGGCCACTGTCGACTCAACTATCACATAGCAAATATTCAGCGTGCTGACTCATTTGTGTGTGATAGTTGTGACTCCGATTATGGAACTTCGTATCACCTGATAAGTAACTGTCCAGTTTTTTCGCAAATGCGATTCCAATTACTTGGTAAACACTTATTAAGTGAAACTGAATTCAGAAGCTTGAATCTTCAGCACATTCTGTTATTCTTGACCCGCTGTGGTAATGAGCTATAGGCTCTCTTTACGCTCATGCGGTTTGCAGTGCCTTTTTTAGGGCGCTGTTCGAACCCATTGTTGTGTGGAGCTACATGCTCTCCTGATACCGAGTAGCGCAAGTAACGAATCTCCCGTAGAGCGCGCTTCCAGAATTTTCGTGAACCTCCGGCTAGCGTGGCACACTACGATTCTGATGCGTTGAAAGGTGGTTTGGTAGGAGACTCGTTAGTTGATTTTTGCAATTTCTCACCGTAATAGGCTGTTTTTCATCACGCCAACCCGTCATGGAATGGCCTACTTTCCCAATTGTCGAATGAGTTTATTACCTACCCGAAAAGCGTTTGGTAATGACTCATTACGCAATGCATTCAGTATATTATTATTAGGGCAAAATTAAAAATTCAAGAGAGTTCTTCTTACTGTGGCTCTGGAATCTACAGCTGGAAATTCAATGACTTCTCCTGCCGCTATTTGTACTGAACTCGAAACAGACGACGAGTGAGGTACTCGACGCAAATGTTGGAACATCAATGCTGTAGTGTAATTTCTCATAATCTAGCTGCTCTTTTTTTTTTGATACACTTAAGAACAGCTATCATTTAAAAGAAGGAAAAACTTCAGATGAGAAGGGAGAAATTTGTGGTCAAAATGTTAGCAACTGAGTGTACGATAATCTTTTCAACGTTACAATTTGGACCTTTCGTCCAATCGATCTTTTGTCCTACAACCGGTGCCGGCAAACTGCTGTGCCCAGATGGAGCGCTAGTTCGTCTCGTAATGGCTGTCTTTATATATTCGCTGTCGGTCCTGGAGCAGTGAGTGCAGTTGAATCACGACTCTCACTCGCGATCGATGCATCTAGCCCAGGCCTGCCCAACGTACGGCTTTTCGAAGATTATTCTTAAATTTGGCCCGTTGGCTATTCTACTAACCCTAAGTTAAATAGAGCATATCAAGACTAACCGTTTCAATTTGCAATTTAGTTTCAAGCTAACATTTTAGCTCGGAAACTGTTTATTTTGTGAATAATTTGAGTTCTTAATTTTAGAATCTGGGCATTCTGCAGCTAGATATAAGCACTGCCGATTTCAGTTTTTATAAAAGTTAAAATTGTTCTACTTATAAATCTGACTTAAGGTAATGATTTGAGGTTCATTATGAGAGAAAACACAAATATCAGATTAATATTATTGTGATTACATCAAAAATGTCATTGTAAAAAGGATAAATTTTCAAACAAAATTTTACTAAATCAAGGCTCAAATTTTCATCCTCATCGAAAGGTTACCATATAACACCATGTAGGATTTTGACAGAATCTTAAGCGAAAAAATTATGGAGTATTGAGCAGGTTTGTTTTTATAAACTGGTAAGCATTCACAACGTTTTCAAGAAAGGATTCCGGAATGATTATTGGGTGAGATTCTGAAGGAATCCTAGACACGATTCTTGTAAAATCCTGAAAATTCCAACCAAGATTTTCGTAAAAGCTTGTTCAGGGTTTTAAAACATTCTGGGCCATTCTGATAATACTAGGTCGGATTCTGGAAGAATTAAGAGTATGATTTTATAATATGCTGGGCATTATTCTCAAAGGGTTTTTCTCATTTCTGGTGTACTCAGATCTTTCAAAATATGCTGGAATTTATTGCATAATTTTAAATGGGCTTTCACGATATCTAGCAGGATGTTTCATTTGTTTTTAAATTTTTTCAAATGAAATTTGTTTCGTTCACCAATTTTTGTCATACTTCTTGAACTTCGTTTACTAACTTTTGTCATATTCACTGTGTTTATTTTATGAGAACATAACGAGTGATAAAAAAATTTGGAACTTAAGGCGATAATACATCGAAGCTAAGGCTCGAATTTTCAACAGCACAAATATGGGGAATTAAACAACCATTCAAGCTGAAAATTTGGTCGAATTGTCATCAGCTGGTGGTGTCAGACTTCATGCATATATTTGAGCGTCCAAAAATGTGGCTCGCCACACAATTTTTTATTTCTGAGATTTGGCCCGCGGTTCAAAAAGGATGGGCAGGCCTGATCTAGCCCAACATAACTCCTTCTCGACGTAATCGCTCGATCTTGTCCTCTCCTCTCCTATTTCCCGCTGCACATCCAGCTTGGCGTAATGCACTTTTGTAGCGGTGAGCATATTATGAGACATAATTGTACAGCTTGTTCAAATCAAGCCGGTTCGCAAAACAACGAGGGATTCGCTCGTTGAACATCTCCAAAATCCCTGATCTGTCAGACATGTCCGTATCCATCTTTGTGCAGAGTTAGAAGCAGCGAATCACATGCATGTTCATCTCCCTCGTCCACATGATTCGCTGCCGTCGGCCGTTATATAAGTTTGATAAGTTAAATAAGTATTTTATGAAGCGTCCTTTGAAATTTTTGGTTTATTTTCCAAAATAATCCTAGCAAATATCCTGAAGAATAGCAGTGTAAAATTGATGGAAATTCAATCAATTTTTAAAATCGCTTAAAAAGAAATCGTCATGAAAAAATTATATAATTGTAACTTATCAGAAGTAAAAACAACAAAAATAGCAAATATAAATGTAAACTTTCAAGCAATTGCTCTCTAGATCTTTGTCTTTGTTATCATGAATATATTTTGTAATGGTGTTATTCCTTTTCCTTCAATTCCATTACTAGTAGTTCTTCTAATATAAATAAAAAACATAATAATATGTGTAACAAATTTAATTTTTATGCAATTGATACATAATTTTGTTATTATCGACTGGTCGAGGTTTTTACTTTTCAAAGGCAAAAATAATTGGAGGAGTTTCTCTGAAATTCTTGTAGAGCTTCCAAAAAGATATCTCAAACGCTTGTCCTTCAAATCTTCATAGATTTGAATAAGCTAGTAGTAATCGAGCTCACAAAGAATTACCCAATAGTCATGAAAAAAAAACTGGTTGATGAAATACTCTAAGGAAAAACTTAATGAAATACTCTAAGGTTAAATTAGGACATTGAAAAAATTTCTAAACTATTGCATAAATAAATTGATGGAATAAATTTTGAAACAATCACTGAAGGAAGTTCTGGTCGAATAACATTGGAATTCGAAAGGCTCGCAGGATCTAGATTTTCTAGGCAAATATTCAGTAAAATAAGTCTAAAGGATAAGAAAAAAGAAGATAAGAAGGTGAGCAATGAACGTTGATACTCTTATATTTCAATACCACCATATTAGCTAGACTGCAGAAAAAAATCTCATTCAGCAACTCCTAAGCTTCACCTCATTTAAAATCCAACCATGTTTCGGCGATCGATTTCCTTCTAGCTCAATAATAAACAAACACCTCAACGCCTATCCACCCATTTGATCGGAAAAAAAACTTGGCACCTTTCACCTTTAAAATTTCATTCCCATTTCGCATGTATCATCGGGTTTCGGTGCAAATGAAACAAAAAAAAGAGGAAAAGATCCGACGCCCACTTCAAAACTCCTCCGAATCTGTTCTGACATTGCTCGACCAACCTCGAGAGAAGGAAAAAGGGGTCACCGGCAGCCTTATCACACCCTATTAATCTTCTGCAGCGAGGACCACTTTATGCGGGATGCTGTTAACTGCCAACAGAGTTTTTTTTTTGACTTCACTGTGCGTGGATTTATAAATTTGTGTGGAATAGAGCTGAGATCAGTTGAAAAGCAGAGTCATCGAAGTAGGTCGAAAATGCCTCAGACAGGTTTCCAAGCCTATAGGGGGATTGCTCATAGGACAGTGTTTTTTTTTCCTTAACGTACTATCTTTGGCAGACACCTCTCTCCAGGTGTGTGTAGTCATGTGGGTGGAATGAAAATTCCTTGCTAGTGGAGGCGAATTGCTACTGGTTGAAAGGCAAACACAAATGACATTTCACTTTGGTAGTGCGTGCGTAGTCCAAAAATGGGCCAGTATAATCCTGATGCAGTACGTGTCAATATGAAAATGGGTTTGTAAATCTTTTTGGCAACAGAGCCTGCTTCTCAGCTTAGTGTTTTTATGAGCACATATACAGTTATTACCTGAGAGCTTTATTTGCCAATTGACCATTTTTGCATGGTCGAACGAAGATACTCTGTACCCAGGGAAGTCGAGAGAATTTCTTTTACCAAAAGGTTCTTGACCTGTGGGATTCGAACCTACGACTCTCAGCATGGTCTTGCTGAATAGGTGCGTGTTTCCCGCCACTAAGACTGGACGCTCGTAGATCTGAAAACCGCAAATAGTCGTTGACGAATGAACCTGCCTCCAGGCACCGTTCATCATTGGTTCAGACACACATATTAATTGCTAAACGTCTCTCTTTTCAACGTCGAGTGAAAATGATTTGTGCAAACAGAAGCTCATCAACGTCGTCGTCGTCGCCATATTTGCCCCATTTTTCATATGCAGCACATTCACAGACATTGAATGTCCAGTATTAATTGAAATGGGTTACAAAATAACCCATCGTTTCACTCATCCCACCCATCCTCGAAGAAGCATGTGCTGGCTGTATAAGCTGACATGGACACATTTCACGTGACCACGTGATGCACTCAGGCCGTCGTCAGACCGGCATGAACCGAACGAAACTAAACTGGGGCGCGCTGTGCCTTTAGCCCACTGATGCTGTTGATGTAAATGGAAGCCCCGTTTCGGAGACTGACCAATGTGAACTTCATACCCCCAAATGCATGTCAGAGCAGAGGCATTCAGCAGCGATGGCACGTTTTGCTCAATGTTTCGTCGTTTTTCCTCCCCCTTTCAACGTTTGGTGGAAATGTAAGCTTGCTGCACATGAACGGCGCTTTTGTGCGCTTGAAGTTTTTCATTTTCCAACTCTCGAGAGGCTCTGTCTGTATGGAGCATACAGCTATCATCAACGTTCTAGGCCGTGAAAGGTCATTTGGAAGATAGTTTGCAATGGCATTCGTGGGCTGAACGTGCGCCGGCAGATAGTGGCAGAGCAGACAGGCATTCAGGATGATTGATAGCAGGGCTGGAACTGGTCCGGAAGTGCCTTTATCTGGGGCTGTGAGTTTTTTTTTGTAAATGGCCTCATCCTGTGATGGACGGGCGTTGTTCGGTGGTTTGGCTCGGTTTCAAGTTCATGTGCCCATATGCTTCGATGAATATGGTGAGAATTACGGATTGCTTGGTAGGATAACAAAGAACCGTGTTATTGGACAGGGTTGTTAAAAACGGTAGCTTTTTGTCACCTGTTTGGGTTTGAACTGAGATAAAAGTCGGGATCTAAGTTATTTATGAACCAATTTCAAATAGTTGTATCGAAAAACGTGCAACTGTTCAGCAAGACGATGAATACTGGAAATACTGACAAAATGTTGTAGATGGGCCCGAAAATATCACTTCGTCTTTATAACGAGCTTTGGGCCTTCCTTCGCCTGAATCTATGACATTTGGTCGAGAGACATTTGGTCGAACGGACATTTCGTCGAATGGACATTTGGTCGAATAGGTTCAGTTGCAACAGAAAGCATATGATATTTGGTCGAACCGACATTTCGTTGAAAGAATTGTGCTCGAATCTAAATACTATGAAAACAAAGTTTAACGTTTAGTCTGACTATCGTCGAGAGTAGTATTTTGTCACTTATACAAGAATGGTCGAATAATTGAAAAAGTATCAGCCATTTTACCAACAATTTACATGCGATTAGCTAAATTTTGGTATTCAATTTGATGGATGCTCTTCCAACGTATTAATCTACCTTTTGACGTTTCATGCTGCTTTCTCGTTCAGGTATGTTCTGAGATTGAAGATAAGCTGATCTTAAATTGAAACAAGCCGGTGCATAGCATTAGCACATTTTTCATTTTTATTAATCCAAAGCTTCTACTCCAAACCCTGTTATTCACTCGAAGTCATCAACATTGTCAGCAAAACCATATATTTGCTTGAGGAATGTTATTGAGCTGAAGTTCACTATAAGCGAAATGGCCATAAGTAGAGTTTCCGACACCTAACATTCACTTCGCCATAAAGGTTTTCTTTGAAGCAAATTTTTCCTGTCGTTTGAATTCTGATTTCCGCATTCAAAAATCTTACCCACGACCCGGAATGCAAATAAAGATCCCGAGCTCTCTCTGCAAATGCTCCCATCAGATTAGCTGATCTTCATTACGAAGAAAAGAATAATAAAAGAAGAACACATTATGTTCACATCGTTGAGTAATAAAATAACTTGTTGAGCAGTTTTCAAAGAATGAGGATATTTTAAAAGAATAATAAATTCACTAGAGCTAAGTATTTCATTTAATGCACAAAAAATTATTAAAAAGTTCATTTGGACAATCATTGAAATTTTAGATTTCCGCATAACTTCAAATTGTATGTATGTATGTATGTAGGTAGCCACCAATCCTTGCTTGAGTCTTGCTCTGCATGCGGCTCCACTCAACAGTAAGGTCAAATTTTATTACCAATCTGCATTCAACATATCGCTGTATGAAGGGCCAAAAGGGGGGTGGCGGACCCGTAAGTAGAAACACTTACGCGAAACCCGCGGGAAATAGAGAATCTCCTTCCAGCCATATGATCCAACAGATTGAGTATTAGAATTTGCATTACTTGTCGAGCTTTCCACGGAAAGGTTTGTTAGAAGAAGGGCGCGTCAAATCTTTCACAACTGTTGGAGAGAAAAGTACTAGACGTGAACGACTACCACTTTTCCTCCTGACTCCGATTGGCACTCCACTTCATTGTCCAGTTGTAATTTCAATGATGCCCTGATGCTCCCTCCCTTCCCAAATCATGAAAAATTCAATTATATTGATATGTTATATAGTAGATAAGATTATAATGTATATATATATAATAATATGATAATAAAATATGAAAATAAAATGGTAGTTACAATAAATTATGACGCAGTGAAACAGCATGCAGTATTATATCGGCCGACATATAATTTTCTTTTGAATATTTGTGCTACAGATGCTCCTAGGCTGGTCGACAGAAGAATGATAAGAATAAACAAATAATTTGAATAAAAATAAAAAAATCAGTGATATGTTAATAAAGTTTCCGGATACATCAAAAACAAAATTCCAGCTTCCATATGTTCATGGAGTACAAACAAAATAATAATACATCCGACGCTTCGTTTCATTCGCTATAGCCTACTGTATTAAACAAAGATAATTACATTAAAGTCATTTATAAGTAGCAGCATGTAGTGTAAGGATGTTACGGCACATTCTCCTAGATTTCGGCTGACACCCTACTACATCGTCCATCTGTGACTTCTCTGATGCCCTAATGCACCCTCTCAATACCCAGCATATAATAAATGAAATAACTATAATAAAATATATAGAATGGAATTTATAGTTGTATATGATATGAATATAGATGTATCAGAATTTCCATTCTTAAATTGTGATGAATTGAACCTCGTTAGGTAGTCTCCAGAGTAAGGACGAATTACAGTTTTCGGAATAGAACTGCTGAAATATTAATAGCAGTGATTATGTTAGTATCTCCGATGACTCCATGACGCTTCTGGAATTTCTGCCAATGAATTAGTATAACAAAACAATTATAAATAAGTAATTCGTGCACCTCCACTGGACTAGTAGTTATAAGGAATAAGAATTATCTGTTATTTTATGCGCCAAAGGAATTATTTGTATACCTATTTATTACCTATGAACAGTAGATATAGTACAACGCTACACAATATAACATAAAATAACATTACACACTAGTCCCTTGTATGAAACGACAACACTGTTGCTACTGATGTTACTTTCGTGCAACACCACTTCATATCCGAATTTCCCAATTGACGATTTATTGTTCCAAAAGGTCTCGTACAATAAACTACAATATTATATAACCATTATGATACTCCGTACATCCTACGTTTTGTTTTTAACGCTTTTCGTACCTAAGAGAAATACGGTTCAGAGCTTCAATTTTAACACTATTTAAATGCTCACACCTTCCTGCTGCTGCCCCTAAAATGTTTTATATATAGAGAGAAGAAATTATGAAATATAACTCCATAGAGGACCGTGTGCAATATGCAGCTTTAGTCTGTTTGCAGCTCCAACATCGATCCATCGATTATTCCTATTTTGTTCTCTATAAATTTAATAGAAATGAAATTTAATTCATTAGAAATTTGAATTTAACATACTAGTGTTAATATAATTCGGTTATGTAACGGTCATTATACTCTGTAGTTTCATCAGGTTAAACTGCAATAGATGTATAATTTACTGTTCACTGCTCGCAAACAAGACGAATATGTATTCTTACCAGTATATCCATCAGTTAATAGCGACTAAAATTATACATACTTGTTTATTTTAACATTTATTTTATGTTTATACATACAGACAAATGATAGCAACGACCTCCCATCCTCCCTCACATCATCCAAATCATTATGTATCTTTATTATTTTTAATATTTGTATTTATTTATTTTTTTTTTGAATTCAAAACTAATTATTGATTTTATTAATGTTTTTTCAATTATTTTAATTTCATATCAGGCAATAGCAATGTTTCATTCTATAACTATTTTTAAAGATTTGAATAATAAGTTAACAGTAGAAATAATCATCATATTTATTTATAACCTGCTATAAATTTCTCATAGAATTATTATGATGCTTCTCGTTGCTATCATTTCCCTCCACCATGTTTATTTTTATTATTATGATTATTCTTCTTTGATTTTTATAAACAACATTCAGTCGGCATGACAAGTTATTCTGAATTTTAATGCTACGACTGAACCTTGTTATAACTTTGGTTGGCATTAAGACTTTTTTTCGGCATATACACATTTACTAATCTACTTTATTGTACTACTTCAAAACTTCTAATTGGTTAACATATAAAAAATAACTAGACATTTATTATTAAGGAGTTCAGTTTATGATTTGCATTGTACAATGAAGATAATTGTAATTATTCTTTATATTCTTATATTATTTATAACAAGAAAATAATAAATTCCACTATGATCTTAATCTGAACCCCTTTGGGCGCTCTGCAACAATCTACTGGCTATAAAAGAAAAACCCACACAACACAATGACATCACTAAAATCACCAGTAAAACGAACAAACACTGCTAATCTAAAACATCCCATGCAAAAGTGAAGAGAAGAGTTTTCTATATTCTTAACTTGCGTTCAGCATCATACAGGCGTACCCGCAGTGATCGATCTCTCTTCGTCGAGTAAGGGTTAATACACGAAGTTCAATAGATTTTGGTAACACTGTGACAATGGATCAATCTAAATAGCAGTCTAAAACAGTCGCCCGGCCAAGTAATTAGTTAAAAGGAAAATCGACGAAGTGAAACCGATCACCACAGCCACGATACCGAACGCGAGATATTCTAATCATTCCTCGAAAGTAAACAAGTGTAGTTATTATTTCTAGTTAATTATATGATATTCAATTTCCTTGTATTTTTTAAATCGAACAATTTTATTTTCTTTTGACCAACTCAAACGACTGATGACTGCATGTCATTCTTGTACTAATGCTATGTGTTTATTATTAAAATTGAGTAATTATCTTTTTAAAACAGCTTTAATTTGTGTTATAAGTCAATGTCTATTTCTGCATGTGTTCTCATATATATATACATGTGCTTGTGTTATTTTGTCTTGTATGTATTTACAGTATTTGACAAAACACTCGCAACCTCCCCGGTCCCCACACGAAACGACCAACCCCGGCAAGCCAGACCCCAGCTATCCACGGACCGACCCGAATGAAACCCCCACAGAACACCAGGCACAACCCGAACCTCAACACATGCCTCCGACTGATCCCCCCAACCACGAGTTCAAAAGCATTAATGGTTTGACCAAAGCGACCCTTATTACGATTTTTTTTTTTATTGACATAACTCAACACGTTAACATAATAGCTTGATGATATTTTCAGCAAAGTTGTCTATTTTGACGCTATGAACAAGTTTGCTGAAGACAGTTTTTGTGTAGGGGTATTAAATTTCAAATTTCACTTCAGTCAAATTGCCACTACATCCAAACCCATAATCGGAAAAACCATTCAAAAATATGTGCCGAAATCCAATGCTCCGTGAAAATCTCACTTAATTCGGCCCACAAACAACCGAGATCAAACCTACCAAAACCGGCCATTCCGTATGGAAAACCGGAAAAGTTGCAAATGTTCTGTTCAATCCTGTATATGTGTTTATGTGTAATTTATGTGTGTATTTATTTTAGTATCTATGTTTTGTGTATTTTCAGAGTAATTTTCATTATTGATTATTTTGTATGTGTTTATGAGTGATTGAGTGTATTAGTGTTTCGTGTGAGTTATCATATGTTTTTGTGTATGTATATTTGTTTTCGTATCTTTTTATATGTATAATTCGTATTTGTGCATACTCATATGTGTTATTTTCCAATATGTTTATGCGTGTGTGTAAATTTTGTAGGTTTTTGTGTATGTTTTTTTTTTTTTTTTTGATACTTCTTCAATTATTTACTACATGTCTTGTTCGGTACTATCTTCCCCGTCAGAAATTTCGCTTTCATTGTTCCTATATATTTCCTCGGCTTTCTTTTTAATTTTATCTCTATCCTGAGCTATTTGACTCCACTCTTCTTCTGTTATTCCGTTGTACCTATTGAAATCCTGTTCTAATGATTTTTTCCACGTGAAGCTTGGTCTTCCATGTTTTTTCTTGTTAAATTTCAATTTCATCGCCATTTTGATAGGGTGTGTCTCTTCTCTCCGTTGAATATGTCCATAGTAACTAATCCGATTGACTCTGACTCTACGATTTATCGTTTTTCCTTTAAGTTCCTTCCGTACATTGAACTTACGCTCATCCGTTTTCCTGCATTGATTCCAAATGTCCTTCAGTATCTGCTTCTCATATTTTCCTAGTTGAACTCTGCTTCTTTTGGTCAGTGTAGCTGTTTTTGTCCCGTAAAGGATCGATGGTGCAATAACTGTGTTATATATTAATTTTCCAATTTCCCATGTTGGTTTAAATTTCTTGCAGAATTCTACAACCAATTTGGATACTTTTGCGGCATTAACACATCTTTGTTTGGTAGTTGCAGGTCTGTTCAAGGTATCTGTCAGCCATGCGCCAAGGTATCTCATTGATGTCTTTACATCATAGTTCCTCCCGTTAAGATTTATAGTGTTCGGAGGCCTTTTTGTTGCGTTGGGAGCTCTGATCAATATCTGACTCTTGTCGTTATTTATTTCCAGTCCTACCTCTCTTAAACTTTCCTCTAGTGCTATAAGTATCGTTTTTAGTCCTTCTTCATCTTTTGTTATAATAAGAATATCGTCTGCAAATATTAATATCAATGGTAGTTTAAGTGATCCTGTGTTCATCAAATTTAATTCCGGTACCTTTTCCTTAACCTTCCTAACTACGTTCTGCATTACAATGTTGAACAGAAAAGGTGAGAGTGGGCATCCTTGTTTAACCCCTTTCCCTCTATTACATTCTGTGGTGTATTGGTTTTGCCATCTTACTCTTATCTTTTCTTTTCGTATGCACTGCAATACCCTATCTATAAGGTGGGATGGTACATTCAATTTAGCCAATATGGATCTCAATTGCAGTAAACTTACATTGTCAAATGCTTTGCTGATATCTAAGGCTGCCACGTATAAGGGATTCCCTGCATTCCAGTATTCCTCTAGAATTCTTCTTGTTACGAACATATGGTCGTCCGTTGATCTTCCTTCTGTAAACGCTGCTTGATTGATGTCTGGCTCCCCGGTGAATTCTCTTAATCTCTGCTTTATCCATTTGGCGTACGGTTTATAAGCAACGTTACACAAGCTTATTCTTCTAAAATCTTGCACTCCTTTAGCCTTAGCATTTTTTGGAATTGGAACTTGAATCGTCTTCTCCATATCTTCGGGAAGATGATTTTCTATCCATACCCTTTTCCATATATCAGCCAGTTCCTGTTGCGTCTGTTTGTCGGCGTATTTCAGAAGTTCCATCCGAATGCCATCTGCTCCGGCCGATTTGCCGTTGCACTGCTGCTGCACAATCTGCATCATCTCCTCTTCCTTTGGTGGTACTGTCACGGGACAAGTATCATGTTCGTCCATCAGTTGAATTTCCTGTCCTTCGCTTTCTTTTAATGCTTCATTCCATTGGCTCATCGGGATGTACACATTCTTGTGTTTCTTACGTTTCAAAAACCCCTTGAGAAATTGGTAAGATTTCTTAATCCTTACCGCCACGTCAAAATCGTTCAACTCCTTATAGAACTTCTTTATTTTCCTCTCATTATGAGATCGTATTGCTGCTTGGAACTCCATTCTTCTGTCTTTGAGCTTCCATCTATATGGAAAAATATCCGGGTGTTTATTTGAGAGGTTTATCGCTGTTTTCAGTTTATTTAGCGCTGCCTTCCTAATGGGCGTTAGTGGTGCTCTTGCTGATCTCAATACTTCATTTGCTGCTTTTTTCATTTTTCCTGCTACTGCTTTGAAATCTAGCTCTATTGTGTTCCCTTTTTCCTGCCTTATTTCGTATTTTTTTAGTGCCTCCTGGTATTTTTCTTTAATGGTATCGTACTTCAAAACTGATGCATCTATTGGTATTTTCTTTTTACCCTTTTCCATATTCTCTTTCTCTCTGGTTCTTATACCTGTAACAATCATTTTGTGATCTGTATTTATTCCAGTCCAGTATCCCTTTATGAACCGTATTTCGATTTTCCCTTCTCTTGGTTTCAAAACATGATCAATTTGGCTTTCCTTTTTTCCACTTTTCCACGTTATATCTGTGTTTTTACCGATCACCGTTGACATGTTTTTTATCTTATGGATTGTTAGGAACATTTTAAATTCTTCGCCATTGTCATTATTATTACTAAATCCTAACCTATTTCCTATACATTCTGCGTCTTCTGGCATAACAGAGTCCTTTCCTATTTGGGCATTCCAATCACCCACCATTATAAGGTTTGATCTTAGATGGTCTTGGCTTATTAATTTCCCTAAACTCGAGTAGAATATGTATCCGTTTTTGTTTGGGCCATGAACATTTATCAAGATAATTTTCCTACCTTTTGATAACAAACTTATAGATAATCCATATTTCCCAATTTCTTTCCATTCCATCACATCTATTCCCTTGTCTTTTCTTATGAGTATCGCTAATCCTCTAGATTTGTTTTGTCCTTGCCCTCCTATCCTCCATTCATAATTACGAGTAGTAATCAGCTCAGCCTTAACGTTCACTTCTTGTAAAGCCGCTACATCTATATTGAAGGATTCTAACATATTATCGATTTCCTGTCGTTTTTCCAGTTTCGAGCATCCTCTTATATTTAATGTGGCGATTAACATTATACTTTCTTTAACTTCTTCGTTTTCCTCACCTCTTTCTCCTGTTGCTTTTACTCCCTTTGCTCTTGATTCTTCGCTTTCTATTACTTGTCCCTTTCTTGTTTCTCCTCTTTCTTCTGCTACGTGATTCCTATGCTTCTTGGTTCCTCCATCCATTGTATCTGAATTTTCCTGCACTCCTTCCTCGTCAACTCTTTCATTTTTAGCTCGCTTCCTATCATTTCTCTGTTTTGTTGATATCCTTGGATTTTCCTTTTTATCCCCTAGCTTTACATCCTTTGTGTTATTTTCCTTTCGCACTTGTTCATCGTTCACTATACTTAGAGGTTCCTCTGTCTTTCCTTGTACGTCCATCTGAATTCTTCCTCTGGTATTTTTATCTGTTTTTGCTTGTTTCTCTCTATCTAATCTTTCCTGACTGTCGTTTTCTTCCCACCCTTGCCTCTGGCTTCCATTTATTAACATTGATCTTTCTTCATTTGTTTTAATCTGTGTCGCGAGTTGTTCAAGTCTGTCTTCCCTTTCCTTACTTCTTTGTCTCCTTCTTTTTTCTTCTAAGTCTAGAATTTCTTCTTTTCTATTATCCGTTATGAAGTCTTTCGTTATTGCTCTATCCTTGTTAATTGGTTTATGTTTCTCTCAGATTTCCGCATAACTTCAAATTACAAATAAAATGGTGTATTAAATATAAAAATAAGATTACAGCAAATGTCCCATTCTTATTCAACAACAGTTAATGATTCAAATTATTCAAAAGAATACGTTATCTTATCAACTTTGCAAAAGAAATATAAATTTTATCAAATGATCTTTCAATGAACTATTTTAAAATAAGCTTTCAACCAAATTTTCGTTCAACTAAACATCATTCGACCAAAATAAGTGTTCTAAAGCCATTAGACCAAATGTCCATTCGACAAAATGTCCTTTCGACCAAATGTACTTTCGACCAAATTCCATTCGACCAAACGTCATTCGACCAAATGTCATTCGACGAAATATCCTAAAGCCGTTGAAAACCGTTCTTTTTTACTGTTTTTTATTTATAGTAGGGTACAAAAATGCTTGAAAAGCCTGGCCTAAAACCTTGAAAAAACTTTCCCTACTGCTCCTATGCCTCGATTTTTCCCGGAAAAAGAACACGCAACTTCACCGGGGGAGGGCTGTGCTCATCTACTTCGTCAGTCTCAGCCTGTAGCTGTTCTGCTAGTTCACTGTTGGAACCTAACGTCGCCAAAAACGCTGCTCACTTTGAGATTTCTATGGTGTTTCTGGGACTACTCGTTTTGTCCAATTGGTGGTTGAAAATCTCACCAGGGCTTTGCACAGCTTTTCGTTCTTCGTTGCTGCTTTTCGAGCTCCTGATTGACCAGTTGGATGCCAAGGTCGGTCCAGAACTGGTTTGTGACGATCGATGCTACTCGGCCTAGTACCCGACGGTGGAGCTAGCCTACTCCGACTACACCCTTCTGCATGCTTCGATACTGACCGGTGGAGTGCCGAAGCCGGTCCAACGATTCCGGTTGGAGGATGGCTTCCGGTTCACTGGTGCTCCATCGACTCAAACCGGTAATACGTTATGTACTACTCAGAATAGTCCCCGACCTGGGTTAGGATAGACCAACGAAGATTTCCCCGGCGGCGGAAGATCTCCCGAATCGTTGCTATCCGGGCAGATACCGAGGTCGGTCCTACGATTCCAGTGGAGGGAGACTTCCGGTTCACAGGCGCCCGGCGATCATCACCAAGCCTACTCCGACTCGACGTTGGTCGGCCAAGTGCCAGGGTCGATTCTGCAATTCCGGTTGGAGGATGACTTCCGGTTTGCAGGCACCCCAACGACTTATTACCGATACTACGCTACGTTCGCGCTACTCGATCTAGTCCACGACGGATGATCTAACCTACACCGATCGCGGTCCGGAGCTATCTGGTCTTCATGCCATCTTCTTTGCAGCGCAGACATAATCTGCGTTATCCCTCTGTTCACCGCAACCCAGCTGCTTTAATGCTGGCACATGTTCTGTACGATGTTTTTCGGATTTAGGAGGCATGCGGTTTCTGACATCATCTCGCTTCGTATATCGCTGAATCGAGGGCAATCGAATATAACATGCCTCAGTGTCTCCTCGATATTCGGATAGGCCGGACAATGTGGAGACTCTGCGTGTCCGAATCTGTGTAGATATTTCCAGAAGCATTAATGGGCTGACAAAAACTGGGTCAGGAAGAAGTTGACTTCCCAATGTTTTCTGGTCGTTCACAACGTCAACGACACGTTGGGAATGAGCCTGTGCGTCCGCCTTCCTTTCTCTGAGTTATTCTAGCTCTGCTGCCACTCGTCCATTGTATCCAAAAAGAAGATTGGAGTACCTTGTACTGGATACGAGTAACTCACACTGAAAAAGACTGCAAGTGGTAGTCGAAATACGCGTATCTGTCAAATATAAGCATTTATGGCGGCATTAAAAGGTACAAGGTACCGTAAAACGGGGTAGCTTTGATAGTTTTTTCGAAGAAAACTCGAATATTTATGCATGCTGTTTCAAAGAATTATAATTTATATTTTTAAAACAAGTACTAACAACCGATTGCAGTTGATAGATTGGATGTATCATTTTCAAGGATGGAAAAAAATCAGCTCTAACGACAAACAACACGGTATCTGAATGGTCCAAGAGGGCCGTCGCTCCTGCAGCAACATGATTTCAACACCTCGCCACGCGCGATTATCATAGATATATCGAGCATCCGATGAACTGTTTGTCGTAGGACAAAGGGTTTGTCAGATATTGTAACATGTTGCGATTAATGCGAACCAAATAAAAATTCATGGATAAACTCTCTCACATACCACACACGATTGACTTTCAGATTAAAAACGACATGCTAGGAGACAAATCGTGGAGTGTAATAAGAAAAATCCTCCAAAATTATGACTTTGATTCGCGAAAAATTGATCGTCAGCTCACAGGCCGAGCGATTCATTTTTCGCGGAGTGGAGTTTGTTGTGATGGCTTGACGACTAAGGGTTTGTCGTTGTTGCTATGATCGCATGACAAAGAACAACCACGATGCATCATTTGTTTTATCATGATCACTAGATTTCCATCCTTGATCATTTTTCAAATAGTCGAAAGTCGGTTTTTGACGTTAACTACGTCTTACGGCAATATACTGGGTGTCATTTGAAAATCTAAAATGTTGCGACCGTCACGAAATTATGTAAGATTTTAAATACTAATAACTCAGCTATTTATCGGTAGATTTTCAATATTGTCCCACCAATCGGTCGGAAATTTATACAACATTTTACTCAAATGAAGAAAACTTTTGATTTTTGACGATAGACTGTCGAAAATTGGGAAAATGTCTACCCCTTTCTTACGCAACCAAACTCATTCATATTGGCTTCCACGATTCCTTTGGGTTGGCTAGTGCACTATAAAAGCAGACCAATTTCTGCTTCTTCGCGCATTCTTCTTTTGACGTTAACTACGTCTTACGGCAATATACTGGGTGTCAATTAAAAATCTAAAATGTTTGGACCGTCACGATATTATGTTAGAATTTGAACTAAAGGAAGGCTGCAACTATGAAAATCGACTAAAATTCAAATGCAAAAAAATCACTTGGCGTAGTTAACGTCATGCGGTCGTGTCTTGTACACAACCCCCTCTGATTTTTGTTTTGGGGTAACTTTGACAATGGAGTATAATCGAATAAAATTGAATGCATTACGGAACATTTATAGGGCGTTGCATACCTTTAGGCGTTTAACGCTGTATGGAAATTTCTGACTTAGATTACAAAAATGGTCCCAGTTTGTTAAAGTGGGTGTTGCCAAGAGACTTGAGACCAAATTCATTTTGTAGTACAACTAGGCTGTCAAGGATAAGTGACGAACATATTATGACTTCATGAAATAGTGATCTTAGAGCAGATTGTTTGTGAGCGTTTAAAAAATGCTAAAATCTCATAATTTTTTATTTTTTGCAAATAAATCCTATAAAACGAAAATAGCTTTGACATGAAGTGTCATACAAATTGTCTTTATTTTTGCATTCGTTTCACTTAACTGATTAACAGAAAATTTGTTATTTCGCACTATCAAAGTTACCCGCTTTATCAAAGTTACCCCGTTTTACGGTACTCCAATCTACTTTTTAGTTTCTCTATTGCGATTCTGCTCAGAGGATTCGAATACATAAAAAAATCATTGTATCCAATCTGATCATATTCCTCACATTCCTTGGTTCCCTTAGCTGTTAGCATGCTATGTCCTCAGGCAGAGTGATGCAGATAGGGATCATTCCGGCGATAATGCACACTGCCTCCGACGATATAGTGCGGAATGCACTCGCTACGCGTATAGCCATGAACCGAAACGTAAATACCTGGCAGTTTCTCTCGATTGCGTTTGGTTCACAACGCTACAGCCCGAGCTGGGACTCCGTATCTCAATATGGACGACGATAAGGTCGCCAGAAGACGCCTCGTAGTGCCTCTTGGTCCTTCAATGTTGGGCATGATCCTAGCTACAGTGTTAACTGCTTTCGCTGCCTTTTCGCAGGCAAAGTCTACGTGGATGTTGAAGTCTAGCTTGTTGTTGACGATGCTTTAGATAGCGCTTCGATGAGATTGCGTATCCTCCGACGTTGATCTCGAACTACTGAACCGCCTTGCAGTTGCTGACCAGCACGACCTCCGTTTTATGATTAGGCCAACTGCAACTTGACTCCAATCATCCACGATTCAATGATGTCTATCGATTCCGCCATCATCATCTCCACCTTCTCCGCAGTCTCGCGAGTTATCGCAAGAACGACGTCTTTTGCGAACCCGATGATCTCGACTCCATTTGCCAGTGTCAAGGTTAGAACTCCATCGTACATCATATTCCACAGTGTTGAGCCAAGTATGGATGCCTGTGGAACCTACGCCGTTGCTTTGGTTGATATCCGTCCCTGGTTTGTGACGTAGACCAGTACCCGGTTCTGAAAGTAGCTTTGCAGAACTTTACACAGATACAGAGTACACACCCGCATTCTGTGTAGGGCTGCGGCGATAGCATCTCAACTGACACTGTTGAACGCGTTCTTATGTGTTCTTATGCGATGACCGTATGAATAGTATCCACCATCGAAGTCTTTTTACGGAATCCGAACTGCCTGGTTCGCCTTCCGTGTAGATCCACGTTTCTCAACAGGGCGTCCGCCACCCCCGACCATGTTAAAATCACGCTGAAACGAACACCTCACAGCGAGGCGTTTTTTCGCCATTACCAAGGTTGAGAAACATGCCGAGGATGACCTTCTTCAGAAGTTTACCGAGAGTTGTGGTTTTACCGGTTTTGGTAGCAACACCAGCTTTTGCATCTTCCATCTGTCTGGGAAGCAGCCTTCCACTAAACACTTCTGCAACATCTGGGAACGCCAGGATTGCTACCCTTAGCGCTACGTTAGGGATACCATCTGGACTGCTTTGTTAAGCTTCAATCCTTTCGCAACCGTTATCAGCTCGGCGTTAAAAACATGGATAAAGGCATTTTCTTCACCTACGTCAGCGCACTGTGTGGACGGCCACACTGTGAGAGCTTGCGTAGGAAAGAGACCGTCCACTATCGCTTTTAGTTTGTCGGGGCACATTTCGTCATCACTACTCAAAAAAGCGTTGCCCCAGAGATTTGCGTTAGATTCCCGGCACAGAAGCCACCCATCGTATATAGACGTTACCATCTTACGCTTTACACAGCATGCACCTGGGTGTCTTCAGACAGTCCCTGCCAACGTGACCTTTCTCACCACATTTCCTGCAGTGTTTGGATATGTCCGGGCCTTTGCAGTTTATTGCCCGGTGGCCGAAATCCATGCATCTGAAACATCTCTCCATCGAATTTGTCAGCTGTGACTGGTAATCGCATCGCCGCTATTTGCATACCATCGTACGCTTTCCTCAGCCGGATGGACTGCGGAGCTTCTTCCAGGTTGCATTGAAACAACAGTGCACACCTCACGTCGTCTTCTGTTGTGATCTCGTCCAGTTCTCTACATTCGGTCACAGCCTCCTGGGATAAGGCTTTCACACTTGTCTCGTTGCCCAGCGACTTAGCGAGGAACTCCAGGCAGGCCGCACTCTTGATCAACGTATGTTTTTTGAGTTCAAAGAGCATATCTCCTTTCTGAGTGCGCCTGGTTCTCACCACGGTTTCACCTAGCTCCTTCCCCATTCTCCTGAGAATCACCGCTTGTCTCAACGAAATGAGCATCGCCCTTGAACCTCTCTGGAGGTGACCGTCACTTTTCTTTCGTCTTCGGTTTCTTTCTTTTTCTCTTTCTCTTCTAACGTGCTGCATTCCTCTCCTTCTGGCTTTCCATGGTACACCATTCACTGCCGTTATTCTGTTCGCTGACTCTTTTTTAGATCTCCATGTACTCCTGGTGTATCCCTCGTTCTTTCCTCCGAGCGAGTGGTCGGATTGCTCCTAGGCGTCTCATGTGAAACGACTGTTGAATTCACCAGGATCAAAGCCTTTTCGGCTTCTTCCACTCTAATCTGCAATTCCTTCTGTTCGCATTCAGCGGCTGTAACGACATACTTGATGCTTCTGACCAACTGCTTGATCCTGAGGTGGATATTGTTTTTGGTCTTGACGAACTCATAAAGTTCGTTGACCTTTCTCTCCACCAGTGATGCATTTTGAACTGAACGCGAGCCAAAAGCGAACTGAACGCGTTCTAATTTTGCACGTGAACGCAGTAAACATTGAACTCTCGTGCAAGTTTTGAACGCTGCTCACGAACGGCCACTTCACTTCAAAATGCACAATGAAGCACAAAACATAAAGAAACTACTTCAAACTAGATTGAATTAATATTACGCATGATGTATGGAACCTGAAATGTTCCTTGACATCATTTGTAAATCTTTCTGCATTGAAAAGTGTTTTAAATCTGCCATGAAAACAATTTTCCTTTCGCGTTCATTTTCCAGCTCTTTCGGGTTCAAATTTTTGAACTGATCAATGTTCAAGCCTACTTGATCCCACGTTCAAAAATTTGAACTGGAACGCAAACTGAACGCGTTCAAATGCAACACTGCTCTCCACTTCCGATAGCTCCGACTTTTCATGTTGCCGAACGCCTTGAACAGTGCTACTCCCCGACTTTGGTGTGAACAGTTGATTAAGGATGCCTGCATCTTGCTGGATTTCAGGTGGCTCACTCAGTGTGCTGCATCTGCTAGTTCCAACCCGGAAAATAGCTATCCCTACCTCCTCGTGGTACTGGTCGGGGTACGAGTAACCTTAGGAAAGATCGGGTAACCAACCCCGGTGGGAATTTTGGGCGTATGCTGACAGGGAAGGGTGGAGAGGTTGCTTCTCAAAACTTGGAGCGTTTGTACTCCATGTTAGGAGCGGATCACAACAGCTTCTGTTCCCCATGTCAGGGACGGCTGAACACCTTCCGAGTACTAGAGTACAACTATAAGTTAAACTGCGCAATATGATCCTACGAACATTTAGGGGGAATGGTCCTCCGAAAATTGGGATTGGTGTGAGGCCCTGCAAGCCAACCGTAAAATCACATCAGCACAGGAACGTCAAGAAGAGAACACGGACCAGACCAATCGACAAAGACCACAGTGACGGAATTGGATTAGCGATTGGAAACTCGGTACGTAAAACTGAAAATCCTTTAACTTTATCGGAAGTATTCGCATAGTCTCAGATGTATTGAAGACCCGCGGTTTCAGCATCGTACCGTTGCAAGACGTGTGCTGGACAGGAGAAATGGTGCGAACGTATAGAGGTCATCATACCATCTACCAGAGCTGCGGCAACACACGTGAGCTGGGAGAAGCTTGAATAGTGGTGGGTGATATGCAAAGGCTCGTGATCGGGTGGTGGCCGATTCTTTAACTTCGGCATAATCAATGTACATAGCCCATGCTACGGAAGCACTGATGATGACAAGGACGCATTTTACGCGCATCTCGAACGCGAATATGACCGCTGCCCTATAGGACGTCCAGATTATCATTGGAGACCGCTCCCCAGGTAACCATAAGCCGTAAATCGGGCCCATGGCATTATATCAGCCGTAAATCACCATTTTGGCCCAATATACGGCTTATTGGTTACCTGGGTCAAGTTGGCCAGAGGAGAAGTTCAGACCGACGATTGGAAAGTTCAGCGCCCACCGGCTGATGAACGAGAACGGCCTACGACTGATAGATTTGGTCGCCTCCAAGAATATAGCCATTCGTAGCACCTATTTCCAGCACAGCCTTCCTTATCGGTACACCTGGAGATCACCTCAGCAGACAGAATCGAAAATCGTCCACGTTTTGATCAATGGACGGCACTTCTCCGACATAACCGACGTCAGAACGTATCGTGACGCTAACTTTGACTCCGTCCACTACCTGGTGATGGTGAAACTTTGCCCAAAACAATCTGTCATCAACGATGTACGGTACCGATGCCCGCCTCGGTACAATCTAGCGCGACTGAAACAACCGGATGTACGCACAGCATCTTGAGGCAGCGTTGCCGGATGAGGGCAAGCTCGATAAGGCCCCTCTTAAGGACTACTGGAGGACAGTCAAAGCAGCCATTAACGACGCTGCCGAAAGCACTGTCGGATATGTGGAACGGAGTTCAAGAAACGATTGGTTCGACGAGGAGTGCTAGGAGTTTTTAGAGGAGAAGAATGCAGCGCGGGCTGCAATGCTGCAGCATGGTACGCGGCAAAACGTGGAACGATACAGACTGAAGCGGAAACAGCAAACCCGCCTATTCCGGGACAAAAAGGAGGAAGAGGTGGAATGCCAAGAGATGGATTGCTATACCGTTCTCAGGAAACGCGGAAGTTCTATCAGAAGCTGAACACATCCCACAAAGGCTTCATGTCACGAGCTGAAATGTGCCGGGATAAGGATGGGATCATCATGACAGACGGACGCGAGGTGATCGAAAGGTGAAAGCAGCACTACAATGAACACCTAGATGGCACAGAAGGTCAGTACAGCGAAGGCGATGACTGCGTCAGCATAGCGGACAGTAGAAACCAACCAGCTCCCACGATGGGGGAAGTTAAGAATACCATTCAACAGCTCAAAAACAACAAGGCCGCTGGCAAGGATGGTAACGGAGCCGAACTCATCAAGATGGGCCCGGACAGGTTGGCCGTTTGTCTGCATCGGATGATAGTCAGAATCTGGGAAACGGAACAGCTACCGGAGGAGTGGAAGCAAGGCGTTATATGTCCTATCTACAAAAAGGGCGACAAACTGGAGTGTGAAAATTATCACTATCCTAAACGCCACCTACAAAGTGCTATCTCAGATTCTCTTCCGTTGTCTATTACCTATAGTAAACGAGTTCGTGGGAAGTTATCAAGCAGGTTTTATCGATGGCTGCTCTACAACAAACCAGAGCTTCTCCGTGCAATAAATCCTCCAGAAATGCCGTGCGTACCAGGTCCCTTGTAGAGCTATGGAAGATCATGCACGAGAACAGCTTTCCCGGGAAGCGTACTAGATTGATTAGAGCAATGATGGATGGAGTGCAAAACTGCGTGAAGATCTCGGGCAAACACTCCAGTTCGTTATAGTCTCGGCGGGGACTACGACAGGGCGATGGACTTTCGTGTCTGTTGGTCAATATTGCACTTGAGGTGTCATGCGGAGAGCCGAACTCAACAGTGAGCCACGATTTCACAAGATCTGGACAATTTGTTTGCTTCGCGGACGTTATGGATATTATTGGGAGAAAATTTAAAACGGTGGCTGATTTGTTCACCCGCCTGAAATGCGAAGCAACAAGAGTAGAGCGAGAGGCGAATGCGTCGAAAGTACAAAGTACATGCTGTTAGGCGGTACTGAGCGCGACAGGGCCCGCCTTTGAAACAGTGTTACGATAGACGGGGATACCTTAGAGGTGGTGGACGAGTTCGTCTACCTCCTTGCTGACACATGATGTATGTATCTCGATTCAAATCTTAGAACCTTTCAAATTTGATAACCTCAAATGCCCTCCTGACTGATGTCGACCCGCACTCTTGAAACCATAAATTTCACTGTCACTATCGTACCCGCCAAAACCGTCCTCAATTGGCTTCAGTCCGAGCAAAAAAAAAACATCCTGTTTTTAACACTTATGCCAGCGGAAAAAAATCATCCAGACACGCTTTGAAGCTTCTCAAGAAGCAGCCAGCAAGAAAGGATGTGGTTGGTGGCAAGTAACCAAGAATCAACCACCAAGACCAAAGAAAAAAACGACCTGCCACCTTCCGGAATCTAGAGTTGGAATTGGAACTCGTTGACCTTTTTCCGTGCCTGCTCTGGTTACAGAGCAGAGAGGGAGTCACGAAAAAGAGCTTTTCCGATTCTCGCAAGACATTTCAAGGTTCCACTCAGGATGATGCCGGGGAATCATTCCGATGCTGGATCATCTGTTTATGATGTCATCATGTGTTTGCGATGGTTCCAGTTGGGACACCAGCAGCTGAGATGATGTCCTTCAGCCGCGTGGGGCAACTCTCGCAATTCTCTCGTGCTTCCAGGGAGGAAAAATCGAGAGAATAAAGATCAACAGAGGGGGAGAGTGAGCTCCGAGAAAGCTTCCACCACACTCAAGCGAGAATGGTTGTTTGTATTGTTGCTAATGATAAGGGCACGCGTTGGTGACTTCTGGGAGGGAACTCACGGTTATTTTAACGTACTTTCCGATGACGAATTTTAGTGAGTGAAAGTGATGCTGCACTGGCATTTGGAATAAAAATATGTAGTTTTGATTTTTTGGCGTAACGTCTTTAGAAAATGCTCACGTCGATACCTTCTAAAAGTATGTACTGGGCGTTGCTAAAGGGGGTCATGTGATTGAAGAATGGGGGGTGTTGACGTGCCTCCCTTCTACTGCTTCTTGGCATTACGTCCTCACTGGGACAGATCCTGCTTCTCAGCTAACTGTTCTTATGAGCACTTCCACAGTTATTAACTGAGAGCTTTCTTTGCCAATGTTGCCATTTTCGCATTCGTATATCGTGTGGCAAGTACGATGATACTCTATGCCCAAGGAACTCAAGGAAATTTCCATTACGAAAATATCTTGGACCGAACGTGAATCGAACCCAGACACCTTCAACTTAGCTTCGCCTTGTAGACGCGGACTCTAGCCCCTCGGGTAAGGAAGGCCTCAATATAAAATCATGGTGTATAATCATAATCATCATAATCATGATTTTGGGATTCTTATCTCTACTCGTGTTGAACCAATTCAGTTTTATAAATTAACAAGTAATTTATATACATTGACCGCAGGTTTTGACATAAATTCCAGAACCCATACTATCATAATTAATTTCATTACATTAGGCACACTTCCTATACATACAGCTCATTGACTTGCTGAGCCCATTATTCACTTGTTACAAAAATTGTAACAATGTTGACGTCCCGTCCAGAGTAATCGCTCCCCCACGAACAGGTTATCCCCGCCGTCAGCAATAGCTTCCGGAGCAAAAAGTATCGTACCTATCACCTCATAAATTTAATTGCGACCATTAAACATCATTTTCAAAGTTTATCGCCCATCGCCATAAATAACCTCAAACGAGCTGGTGTAAATTGAGGCATTATTTACATGATTCGCGCATTTCCGTCCCTTGCTGAGGCTTGCTCGCACCCCGAGGGATGTGTGAACCTACAAGCGAGATTATACTTTGCGCGCCCTTCCATGGACAACTGCTGGCAGGCTACCGGTGTTAGGAATCGATAAATTCAAGCAATCTCTTGTGAAGTTGACTTCATACGAAGCATTAAAAGGTGCCTTCGTCTGGTAGTGATGGCTTCTGGATGGCCCGTGTATAACAACCATTTAATGGGCAAATGAAAAGGTGAACATTTGTACCAGTGTTTGCTTTTTTTCATCGCCAAGCGTCGATTTGATGTAACCAATCACCATATCCGATTCTGGTTCTGCATATTATTGAGTTTTGTGTTCTGGATAGCTCGTTAGAATATTTGTTCTACTGCATCCTGCCATACGTAAATGTACATCGATCCATGTCTTTGGATTTATTTTTGGATTTTTAGGAAGTCGAAACACAATTTTATTCGGCTTCTTTAGTTCACCAAAAATTGTTAAAGCAATCATTAGGATTTTTCCATTATTTAACCCCTCTACCGACAGATTCATTTTTTATCGCTAAAAAATCTTAAAATCGCGATAATTTTATTGTTTCTCGCTTGCACCATTTTTAACAAGACCTCAAAAAACTCTTCTAGCTTAAGAATCCGTGTCGATAATAATTATTAATGATCCAGTTTTGAAGATATTCCGATGTTCCTTGTAGGACCTATATTCTCCATAGAAAATGTCTCTGGTGGCTATTTTGTTTTTGGTCAACTTATCAAAAAAATAAAATGTGTACTACACAATGCTAGGTAATAAGGAGCTACTCTTGAAAATCATACAAATTGCTTCAGTATTCTTGTAGAAATCTGAAAATTATGATGAGTTTTTGTTTTTGAGTTTTCAAGATCTTTATTTGTCCAGTGTGGTACCAGTAACATAAATGCTCATTACTCAAAAATGGCTGCACCAAAGTGCTTCATTTTCTCACAACATACTCGCATTATTGTATTATTCCGTGAATATCTTCTTCTTCTTCTTGGCACTTATGTCCTCACTGGGACAGAGCCTGCTTCTCAGCGTAGTGTTACTGTTCTTAAGAGCACTTCCACAGTTATTAACTGAGAGCTTCCTTTGCCAAAGTTGCCATTTTACCATTCGTATTTCGTCTGGCAGGTACGATGATACTCTATGCCCAAGGAAGTCAAGGAAATTTCCATTACGAAAAGATACTGGGCCGACTGGGATTCGAACCCAGACACCTTGGCTTTGCTTTGTAGCCGCAGACTCTAACCATTCGGCTAAGGAAGGCCCCCTGAGGAGTGAATATCCAAATACGATAACAATTCTGAAGCCTGAGATTTTTATGGCTACGCGTCGGTCCCCCAAGAAATTTTGGAATATCTGTGGATCGACAATATCGACACATATTCTAAAACTAGAAAAGTGTTTTGAGAGCTTGTGAAAAAATAGTGCAAAAATATCGAGAAACAAAAAAGTTATAGCGATTTGAATATTTGAATATTTTGGGTTAAACAGTACTCAATTGAATTAATTTCGCACGATGGATTTGTTTGAAAGAATTATATTCCTACATTAAAAAAAGCATAAGTTAGATCTTTTTTTAAGTATAATAACATCTTTTTTATTTCTGGAGACGAGCCACCGCCCAAATGTCTCGATAATAAAAATATAATCCCTTATTTTCCCTTTCAAATTGCCAAGCTATATATTTTTGCGGAATAATGCATGCGAAATAATTAATGTTGCATTTGGTCTACCAATATCACATTGCAGAGGGATTCCACGGAGGCATGCAAGTCGATTCTGATCGACCATTTCAAAAATATCTGAAACTTTGCACAGTTTTTCAGTTCCATCTAAATCGTCATTTTCCGATATCAAATCTTCAAGTTGAGTCACGACTAACTTTTCAAAAGGGTGTATGTGAAAATGGTTCAAAAATATTCAAAAAGCTGCACAGCAAAAACGGTTCGTTCGATTGTTAGACAACTAAAGAAACAAAGTTAGACAACTAAATAAAGATTCCAAAAAAAATACACACAGTAAAAAAAAAATTTTTTTTGCATTAAAAAACATCATTTTTGTCACAAAAACTCAAATATCTCAAAACCCTATCGGAATACCAACGTAATTTTTTGAGGGAAAACGGTCCATTATATTAGCAATCTACCATAAAAATTTGGTGATGGTAATCCAATAAACAAAAAGTTATGACATTTCAAATATTTCACAAATTTGACACTTAGTGAAATTTTTTTTTTTTTTTATTGTTAATTTTTTTTAGGACCGCAGTTTGTCGCTGAATTTTTTGTTAAGGGTACCACATGAGGTTAACAAGTTGTTTTCATGTTATTTTATTTAATTATTCATAACTATTATAGCATCTATTAGAAAGTGAGACGCGATCCAGTGTTGTGATCTAAAGTCTTGATAGTGTCATATTTTTTATTGTACTTAACTGAAGAAAAATTCTCTCAATAGTGTTGATAAAAGAAACCTATAAAATATCTAATATTGAAGACAAAAGCTACAAAAAAAGTTTTCTATACAGGTATACGACTAGTTTACCTGCAAAAAGTTTACCTCGTAGAGAACAAGGCGGGTCTATACCCAGGTGATCTAGTATACGTAAAGCTGAGGGTCGTGGGTTCGAATCCCACCGGTCGAGGATCTTTTCGGGTTGGAAATTTTCTCGACTTCCCAGGGCATAGAGTATCTTCGTACCTGCCACACGATATACGCATGCAAAAATGGTCATTGGCAAAGTAAGCTCTCAGTTAATAACTGTGGAAGTGCTCATAAGAACACTAAGCTGAGAAGCAGGCTCTGTCCCAGTGGGGACGTAACGCCAGAAAGAAGAAGAAGAAGGTCGGTTTTCTCGGCGCTGGTTTTCTCCACAAAGTTAAAATCTGATTACACCTGGGTATAGACCCGCCTTGGTAGAGAATAGACTTTGTTAATCATATTTGGGAGAAAGCGAGTAACTTCAACAACATCAAAAACATGATAGGTACATACCTGGGAGGGAGGCACCGATACTACACACGAAATATGACACAACACTTTTCCAAATTGCAAGATAACTCCCGCTCACCAACGACAATCAAGGCAGGCTTGGGGTAAATCGCTAGTTTTCTTTTATTGTGTACCTTCGATTTTTCTGGACAAACTTGGAAAAAGGGCCATAGTTTTATGTGCATTCAATTTTAATTATGATTGGAAAACAGTAAAAGATGCGTGTTTCATCACTTTATATTCGATCAAATTAAAAGGTACTATCGTGGCATTGCTTTTGGGTGTTGCAGGAATTGATTTTCAACCGACTGTTGTCATCTTTGTTGGAATGCAAAAATTTGTTTTGATCGATTACGCGCTTTTATCAAGTTTGTCCATTCTTCAAGATCTGGGCTCACAGTGACAGTTCGTGACAGCAGAATCTCGGCTCACTATGACGTACATAAATTTTGTATCGGTTTCTCCCTCCCAGGTACATACCATGAACATACTCACGAAAAAGCTAAAAATATACTACCACTATGGTTATAAAAGATTTAATTGTAAAATGTTTCTTCAGTCAAGCAAACGACACCAAACTAGTCAGTAAAAACTTAAAAGTGATTTTGTTTATTAAAATCTAACGAGCAACATGAGTAGTCGCTTTCTCAACTGTTGCAGGCCGTTTGCAGAAAAAAAGTGTTCGAAAGAGCTACGAAATCTCACCGAAAGCACCATAGATAAACTGAAAGCGGCTGGTTATGCTCCAATGTCTACATTGAATACAAATTTACGCATTTGTACGTCCTGCCGTTTAAACGTTGACAAACGGGCAATCTGTACATCATCGGTGGATCAGGTTGCAGGAAGTTCGAAAACAACAACAACTGAGGAATTACTAGATGCACCGACAACAACTGAGGAGTTACCAGAAGTACCAAGTGCAGATAGTCTTGCCACGGTACCATCAGCGACATCTGTTTCAACAAATCAATCAGAAGATGATACATCCAGAAGGTCAACATCGAACGCTTCAACGAAGGGATAGCTGGAATAAAAGTGACTCCGATTAAATGGACGAAGATGGGTTACGTCAATTATCCCGAGAAAAAATACCGTGAAATCAACGAAGCTGTACGAAGAAACCTCTTCAAATTAGGACCTGAGGATGTGGAAAATACAGACTACGATGAGGTAATTATGAATATGAAGGAAAGGTTCTCGAATCTAGCCACGACAAGGAAAGAAAAATTATTGATTTTGTCGATGCTGCCAAGCTCGTGGTCTATTCAAGACGCCATTGATGAGTTCAAAACCAATAGAAATACAGCAAAAGAGGCAAAACAATTCAAAAATAACTGTCTTGCAACCAAAAATGCTAGGTCGAGTACTTCATTAACAGATGAGACAAAAGAAAAAATAATTCAATATTTTGAAGACGATGAAGTAAGTAGAGCTATGCCTGGCCAAAAAGATTATGTATTTGTAAAAAAAGATGGAAAGCGTCAAGCAATCCAAAAACGATTAATGATGACTACTTTGAAAGAAGCGTATACACGCTTCAAGGAAATTAACGAAAATATTATGGTAGGTTTTCCTCATTTGCAAGCCTTCGTCCAAGGCAATGCAAGCTTCTATCCAATTCAGGAACATATAATGTTTGTGTGTGCACAACACACGAAAATATTAACCTAATCTTACATAGTTTGAAAAGAATCAATTTATCAAAGGATATTAAAATGTTAACTGGTAGTCTTTTGTGTGAAAATACAACATCAAATTGCTATCTACGATCTTGTTCGGATTGTCCAGATTCTTCATCATTGGAAAATACTTTATTCGCTGAGTTTGAAGAAAATTATATTGATCAGTTATCATTTGAGCAATGGGTGACCACGGATAGGTGTGACCTAGAAACTATTGTAAAACCTGTAGATGAGTTTGTGTCATTTTTTTGCTTGAAATTAGAAAGTTTAATTCCTCACGACTTTATTAAAACAGAGCAATCCCGCTTTTTAAAAAATACGAAAAATACATTACAAGATGGTGAATTTTTAGTCATTTGTGATTTTTCTGAAAACTATAGCTTTGTATTGCAAGATGAAGTGCAGTCCCATCACTGGAACGTACAACAAGCTACAATTCATCCATTCGTTATTTATTTCAATGGAAGTACGCAAATTGAACATTTTAGTTTTATTGTAATTTCCGAAGATTTAGGACACGACTCAGTATCTGTAAATTTGTTCATTGCCAAAATGATTAACTTTTTACGCGTTGATAAGGATAAAGAAATCAGAAAGATATATTTCATGTCTGATGGAGCAGCATCGCAGTACAAAAACCGTAAGAATTTTTCGAGCCTATGTCAATTTAAATCAAAGTACGGAATTGATGCAGAATGGCATTTCTTTGCTACGTCACATGGCAAAGGTCCTTGTGATGCTATTGGAGGAACCATAAAGCGCATGGCCACAAGAGCAAGTTTAGCCAAAGAACGTGAGCATCCAATTAAAACTGCAAAAGAACTATTTGATTGGGCGAATCGCAGAAAAGAAGAAGATTTAACAAAATTATCATTTTGTTTTACTACTACTGAAGAGTACGAATTAACGGCATCAGAGCTCAGCGAGCAATATAATAACGCGAAAACGATCCAAGGAACCCAAAAATTTCACTGTTTCATTCCATTGTCAGAAAATAACATTAAAGCAAAACTATACTCGAACTGTACTGATAATGATGCAAAAGTGTTCGATATTGTAAAAAAATTGAATAACAATAAATAAATAAATAAGTGTTAATAAAATGTTTTCATGATCTCATAACGCATACCCAAATCCAAAACTTTTAAAGTTTATATATAACATTTAGAAACTCATCGATCATACTCTAAAAAAAATATCCTGGTAAAAAAAAAATTTATTTTCGTGTAATCTGTTAATTCATTTTAATTTATACATATATACATATACATATAATATTTATACATATACATAATATTTATACATATACATAATATTTATACATATAATATACATAATACTAATGAATACATGAAAACGACTTGTTTAATTCACGCAAGGCCCTTAACAATAAAATCAGCAACAAACTGCGGTTCCCGTAATAATTTACACCGAAAAAAAAATGTTTTTTACTAAATGTGAAAATTGTGACATGTTTGAAATGTCATAACATTTTTGTTTATTGGTTTACCATCACCATTTTTATGGTAGATAGCTAATATAATGGACCGTTTTCCCTCAAAAAATTACGTTGGTATTCCGATAGGGTTTTGAGATATTTGAGTTTTTGTGTCAAAAATTATGTTTTTTAATGCAAAAAAATTTTTTTTTACTGTTTGTATTTTTTTTGGAATCTTTATTTAGTTGTCTAACTTTGTTTCTTTAGTTGTCTAACAATCGAACGAACCGTTTTTGCTGTGCAGCTTTTTGAATATTTTTGAACCATTTTCACATACACTCTTTTGAAAAGTTAGTCGTGACTCAACTTGAAGATTTGATATCGGAAAATGACGATTTAGATGGAACTGGAAAACTGTGCAAAGTTTCAGCTCAATAGAAAAAAAAAAAGAATTAAAAAATTTACCAAATTTTGGTGCTGTTGCTTGGAATCACTCTGCACTAAAAATCAAACACTATAAAAATCTTAGATAAATCTGTATGCCCAATGAAACTAGATTACTATAATATTTGGCTTGTGTATTATGAAAAATTTAGGAAATGTGCACATTTGTCTGAAAATTTGATAAGGTGTAAGATCCACAATATTTTTGAGAACATAAAGCCAATCTACAAGCATTACATCTTGTACAAAACGAAATTATGAACTCGGTATGCGCGTAAACAATTTACAAAAAAAAATTCGAAGGTTCAATCAACAGCTCTTTTTTGCAAAGCATTTCATGAAGATCTGATACAAATTTTAGAAATGCATGCAATAATTCCTTCAGCAATTCCTCCATAGATTATCCAAGAGATCCTTCAGGAATCATTCAAATAAAAAAAATTGTTGAGAAAACGATCGTAAATTTTACCAAAGTCGCTGGACAAGTATTCTCTAAGTATAACTCTTTATATTTTGCCTCGAGTCCCTTCAATAATTACTCTATATTATGTTGAAAGTTGCTGTTAAGTAAACTTATTTTCCGATACTATCTTAGATATTTGTAAACTTCTTCAGGAATTCTCAGTGGAATTTCCGATGAACATTTATTTGGCCATGCTTCTCTTTTCAGATTCATTCAAGAGGTTTCAAGAATGATCAATAACCAGGCGATTCAATGAGAAATCACTCTACAGCTATTCCCCCAAACATAACATATTGATTTTCTGCTGGAACTATAACAAAGTTTGACCAATATTTGTTCCAATCGAATCTTTAGGAATAAATTTAGTGATACAAATATCCCGGTGATATTTTTCCATGGCTTCTCTAGAATTCGAACACGAGTTCCTCTTAGAATTTATCTACAATTTTATTAGTCAGACTTCAAGGAATTGACGGGATTGGTGGTCTGATGGCTACCGTTTCTGCTGCATAAGCAGAACATCATGGGTTCAATCCTAGGCCCGTCCCTTTCCTCGTACTTTGTAGTTGTATATCTCTCACATGCTTCTATCTTCCATTCTTAATCTATCACACTCAAACTATTCGTTCATAGCAAACGCTAGAACCAGAGACGGCCAAGAAACCGTTTCCCTAACGCTTCCATTCTTTCTCACGCCTGATACATAGGCAGTCTGCTAACCACAAAAGCAAACCTCTCTGCCATGCCCTTCCCCCAATCCACAAACTCCCGCATGAACTGGCGTAGATGCAGTCGGACTCCACGGTCTACAGTGGGCCAGAATAAGTGCGACATCATCCCCTCCCCCTTCCCCATATTGGTCTGCATTCTGACGTGGCAGGCACCATTGTTACCTAAAAATAGAAAATCACCAGCACTTTAACACTGAGGATGCCTGTTAGTCCCAAGCAGTCATTCGGTTGGTTCCTTGTATAAGTGCAGCTGATCTGGCGATACTGGAGTAGCAACCACGGGCGGCCAATCAAGCTCAAGCTCAAGCTCTATTAGTCAGGTTTCAAGGAATCAATTCCTGCTTCACTTGTTACTGCTTGGATTTATCTAATACTAGATCCAAAAATATTTCGAAAAGGTCTTCAAAATTTCTCCAAGCAATATAAAAGGAATTCCTTAAACTTTTATTTCCGAGATTCTCCATAGAGTTAAATCAAAAATTACTGCAAGGGATATTGTTACTTTAATTCCTGGATATGTCTCTGGAAAAAAACAGGATGTGATGTGATTCCTAGTCTGTTCTAGTCTACTCATAAATCAGAAAATCTTAATGTACTTCCTGAAAATAAAAAATCAAGGTTGTTATTACGGGGGGGATTCATAGACACATTCATAGAGGAGTACTTGAACAATTCTATAAGAAATCAATGAAGTATTCACGGAGGAATCTAAGTAAAACATATTGGTTAAACTCATGGAAAGCGAAACTTTTTATGAACTTTAAGATTTTCTTAAATAGGTAGGTCCATGATTCACTATTATTAAGGTTGTTTTTAGTCAAATTGTTTGAATCTTTATAATAAGAAGCATTTTTATACGACGCAAATTGTGGCCAGATGTGAGTCCAATAGCTTGAAAAAAGAAGCCTGCCGAAATGAATCAAAAGTGCCGGAAGTAAAGGCTTGCTATCAGTAGGAATATCTGAGAAAATTTCTAGAAAAAAAACTAGTGTTATTGCTGGAATAAACGCTAGAGAAATTTGTCCTAAAGTGTTCTTGGAGAAACTGATGAAAATTCTTGTAACGTTGAGAGCAATAAGTAAACAGATCAAATTCTTGTTATTTTTTGAAAATCAAACTGGACTCGTTTCTCAGTCAATAACTAAATAAATATGTAATTTTTTAAATTTACTTTGCTTTAATTTACTATAATTTACTATTGTGAATAAATATAGGATTCCGAACAATCATACTTGTTTTAAATGGTTAATAATGGGGTATCTCCCCATAAAACTTAAACTTTTAAACTAAGTACGCGCTTCGCTAATGGAATTTTACGATTGAATGGGTCAAGCTCTACAAGTATTGGGCTCAAGTGACGATAATAGTATTACTCTTCCACAAACTTAATCAGGAACTGGAAAAAAACTAAAAAAACTAAAACTCTACTAAATTCCTAGTCAAAAGTTTTCCAGAATAATGCGCAGGATTCTCTCAGAACTCTATACAAATTTAGGACACAGTTCTCCTACAACCCTTTAACAATCCCAGAAGAATTGTGACAGGACTTACTGTAAGTATGATTCTATCATTTTCTTAAGTTTGTTTAAGGGTTTCCCAAAATACTGCTCATAATAGCATAATTATCATGGGCAACACATAATTAATGATTTCATTATTTTTAATCACGGTGCATTTTCAAACAATCACAACTAATAATGATGATATTGGGATTCTTATTTCTACCCGTGTCGAGATTGTAAAGTTCCGATAGTGTTAAGCAGCTTACCAGAGTTCCGCAATGAATTTCTTGGCAACTTCAGAGAGAAGCTCCTGTGAGCTTCTTCAACAACTTGTAGCACGCCAGCCTACGCGTTTTTCGAGCTTTAAAGTAAGGTGGCTTACGCGCCACTCCTTTCGGAGACCACCTACCAGTTTAGGGCTTGCCCGGCCATAGAGACTCCCACGACTACGATCGAATTAACATACTTGTTTTTAATTATGAATCGTGGTTTACGGCTAACCAGCCGAGTGGAAGTTTAACAACTACCGAAAAGCTAAACATTACATATAATTTGCAATTGGATTAGATGGACAAATTGATGTGAAGATTTGCGAAAAAGTTACACGTCTTCTCAGTGAGAATCGAACTCACGACTCCCCTAAAAAACAATGCGCTCTCGGGCTAGGCATTGGATATATATAGAAAGCGTTGTGTTTGGATGGGCATCTAATTCTTCCGAAAGAGGTGCACTTTGCGAAAAAGGAACACGTGATTTTTGAGCTGAAATCGAATTCAGGTTAACTTCTGCGTTCATGAGTCCTCTCATGGCGTAGTGGTAACGCGCCCCAACTAGAGATCGGGGAGTCGTGAGTTCGATTCTCACTGAGAAGACGTGTAACTTTTTCGCAAATCTTCACATCAATTTGTCCATCTAATCCAATTGCAAATTATATGTAATGTTTAGCTTTTCGGTAGTACGAATTAACATGCAAAATCTTCACGCAAACATTTATTGACGACTCTTTACTATTCGACTTTCAACAACATAACCTTTTCCATACATTCCGCCTACATTTATTCTTCCCCCATAGCTCTACAACATATATACAGCATAACATAAATTCATTTGCCCATTTTATTCTCCCTCTCTTCGCTTCTTGATTACACTAGCCTAGGCCTACTCTCTGCTTTCCCTTCTATCTTTCTACCTTTCTCTTGTCGTCATGGGGTGTTCATGTGCAGATGTTCATCTATGGACAAATGCATGAGTTCCCTTCTTGACGTTTGAGCGGTGCCGTATTATTTATGCGACCATGGAAACCAGTGAATTCAGCACCGCTCAAACGTCAAATTAGTGAACTCGTGCATCGGTCCATTGGGTGTGCGTGTGTGCGTGCTCAGGGTGACTACCGGCGCAAGCGCGGGATCTAAGGGTAGCCACGTGAATTTCTTGTATAGCCATAGTATAGCCATACCGACTCATAGGCTATGGTAGCGGGTCAAATCTGAGCCATGCGCATGAACTTACTTATAATCATGCATGTTTTTCGTACTCACGGTTTGATCAAACTTTCGGAGGGTCGCTTACGGGTACCGCGGTCGGCCGATCATTCGTCAATACATTTCGAATCTTTTGATATTGTTGGATTATCACTGGTTCTAACGAAAGCATAAGAATGAGGATTGAATATAGAGGTGGCCTACAAATTTACCAAACTGATTTCTGGAGAAGGCCTATCCCGAAACTAAGAGTGGGCATCCCGACCAGTGGATTACAATAGAGTTGTATCAGATTTTGTTACTCAGTTAACGCGTTTTATATAACAAAATTTCCTCTACATTAAACAAAATTGAATCAAAATATGTTTTAACTTAAACAAAAATGTAACTGATTATGTGTTAAATTTAATAAAACGTTTTACGTCAATGAAGGCTTAGTATAAGTCCAAAACATTTATGGAGAGAAAGAAATGTTACTTATTTTTATCAATTTTTTCTAGCAAATTTCAACTCAAAAAAATAATTTGAATTACCGTTTTGTCTCATATTCCGAACACTTTAGGCCAACAGTGACTTCAAATGCATCTAATTGGTAAAAATTAGCTGAGAAATGAAAATGTAAATAAATTTCTCATTTCATCGCAAAGTCTAACTGTTAGCTGTTAGATGTACCGATAATGATGTTAATTTAATTAGTTTTAGTATTGTTTTTACGCAAAACAATGGAACAATAATTTGATTCAAATTCCGAGCACTCTGTTAATTCTGTCACATATTCCGAACACTTTGTTTCAAATTCCGAACAGCACGAATAAATCGTATTCAAATGAATAATTTCGCAAATAAATTTATCTGAGCTTGTTCTACTGGTCTCAACTAGAGAATCATAACTACTATGGCGGTATAAATTATATTGGAGACGGTTAAATTGAATTGCAATTGACTGCCATTTCCTTGTTATTTGGTGACATATTTCAAGGAAACATTTCAACCAAATCGCCATACAAAAACGGAGTGTTCGGAATATGAGTCTGTTGAATTTGAGACAAAACGGTACCTTTGTTTTTTGTTGTTGGCAATCTTAGTCTAAATCTGCGAACGTTTTATTCAATTTCACCCGACGTTTCGCACATTAGTTGTGGCTATTTTCAAAATACGAATGGTCACACGTTGGGAAGTGTATTTATGTTTCAATTACCAGTCAGAACCCACAAGAAACAAAGAGTTGAAACAAATTTATTTATTATGTTTACTATTTCTCTTCTTTTACAGGTAAGTCCATACAGTAACATCGATTTCTTAATTATGCGATCATTAAGGTAAGTATTACACAGCAAAATTAACAGAACACATTCATTTTCACTGCGAAAATCATTATGATCTTCACCTGATACTGATTTAATGTTTGTTTTTATGAATAAAAATATGAGTTTAGAAATTTCTGTAAGAATTTTCTAAAAATATCAAAACGGAGCTTGAAAACAATGGCTATTTAACTGAGTAGATTTGTCATGCTTCAAATGAATATATGTAGAAGAATCGAATAGAAGTTCTTATTTATGATCATTTTTATTTGATCTCAATTGTTTGATACATTTCTATTTTAAGTAAAAGGTAAAACATAGATTACTTTTTACAGTTTAACCATGAGTGTAAGTTATTGGAAAGAACTTAAACTGTAGTCTAAAACCGTCAAAAAATGTCTGTTGCGAATGTAAATCGGCAAAAAAAAACAACGTCATAGAACGCCAGTCTTCCATACACGATGGACCCGGTCCAGCTTCCACCGAACGATCCAAACAGATATAAGTAAACAAACCACTCACCCCCTTTTTTACGAGGCTGGGATTCTCTGCAGAGACTTATCGGCCGAGCACGTTTATTTTTCCAAGCCGAGATTTTCCAGTGACGACGCACCTTTTGCTGTGTCCACAACAGTCACATGGTTTTCCAGCACTCGTTCTCTCACAAACGGTTCTCTCCCTCTCGGGAACTCTCCCAGCTGCTGGACCAGCTGCTTCGGGAAAATGGGCGTGAGTTCCCGGAGCTCTCCAACTCCAAGCCGCGTTTGCGAAACATTCCGACCGAAAGCGTTTTCCCATCCGACGAGAGTTCAGTCGATTTTCGTCGGCCGAGCTGAAAACGTTGATTTTCCTCAAACTCACCTTTAACGCTGTATTGTTGTTAGCAATCACCAAGCTGTTGAAAAGCTAGAAGCAAAAATTCCTACTTGCAGAAAACGGAACCCGGCAGAGGAAGTAAAGGCACGCGCCGCACCTTCTCTATCTCTACCTACTCGCTAATTGCTTGAAGCTAACGCGCGCGCGATATCTATCTCTCCGGCAACTCGCTTTAGTGTCTATCGCCTAATTCAGTTTCGCTTGGAATCGCTTGGATATTTAGCGCGGTCTTGGAGGGATCCCGAGAGGCAGCCTCAGCGGCAAACGGCAAACCGGAAGTTTTATTCATCGAAGCGGAACTACTCAGTCAGTTGTTTGCTTCCTGTTTTCTTCTGTTGCGCGATTGTCAATTTCTTGGAGTTTTGGGCTGGAAGTGGACCGGGAGCCAGATACCAGGGAAGAATAAGAGAGAAGAAGTCGCTCTAGGCGTGTCCTCCGGTGTGAAACTATTTGTGAGAAAACGGTAACAAATTAGATGGGAGTGGGATATTGACGACGTCGGAGTAAAAGTGTCGATGGTGGATAGTTAAGCAAAAAAATCAATCCAAAAAGAATGGATAAAGTGCAATTCTAAAGTGCTCGAAAGTTATCTTGAAACATCCCAACGAGAAAAGAAAGGAGTACTTCCTCAAGAATAACACAGTGAGAAAAATTCTAAGTAATCCACAACTGCGCAACTGGTTAAGTGCAAGCCGCAGACAACCTGGACAAACAAATCGCCTTGTGAGGAGGCGTAACAGCATCAGAAAAACGGCAATTGCAAGCATCATAAAAACAAACCGTCAAGAGCTGTGATTTTCCCGCCCCCTCGAGTGAAAAACGCTTCGGATTCTTGGAACGAATCACTTGCACTGTTGGCAGACGACTATTCGAGGACGGGGACTTAGACCCAGCTGAGGAAATACGAGGAGAAGCAGGAAGGATTACCCGGCCGCTTGAATGTAAGATTTGTTGCTTTATATGATTTTTCAGCTGATCAAAGCAGCAGCCATCTGGAAAATGGGTTTTTCAGTTTGCGCCGCTATGTACGTGTGTGGTTTGGTTTGGTACCTTCTTGGGTGAGGATTCGGGTCGAAACCGACGGGCACTGGATATATCTGGGTGCTCAAGTGATGTCTCTTGATTGTTGGTTATTCTGGACGGGGAATGGAAGATCAGTGAGTTTGCAGTTTTCGGTATATTGGATACTAGATTTTCTAATGCAGAAGAACCATCCTTACGGATTTTATGATTACTCGTGATCACATACTTGAATGAGGTAACATTTTTTTATAGAACGAACCTGTACCGAGTGGTTCAAATACCGTATTCCGGGATCAAATTGATCACTGGGGAAAATTTTATCATGCCGCTAACACATAGCAATTTTTTCCAAGAATTCTGAATGCCTCGTAGGTGTCACATACTTTTTATGTCTTCTAGTTTATTGATGTCCGATGATGATTTCAAACTGTTTTATTGAAAAATAATTAGTTTTGCATAGAAATGTACACAGCTTTTGAAGATGTAATCAACTCTGGTTGAAAAGTCAGTACTAAACAATCCGCTGGAGCTAAGCCTACATGTAAACTTAAAATATTTTAAATGTGAACTGCTGAACTCAGTTTTAAAATCTTACGGCATTACAAGCAAATAATAAATCTTCGATCTGTTTAGTGGAAAACCCAGATTTGGTACTATACCACTAATTCCACTAGAGTTTGTATCTTTTGACAGATACACGTATTCGTCCTCAAGTATAAGGCCGTCTTCAGTGTCGTGTACTAGACTCGACTAAAGTCGTTATGGAAATGGTATTATCACGGTATTGAAAATATTATTTAAATTAAAACAATTTAAAATACCTCTTTGATGCATTCGAATGCTTGTGGTATTGAACTTCAATTGAGAAATGTAATTTCAATACGAACATTTTCCATATATTATTGCAGAACTGCATTACCTGATCTACTTATCAGTTTGGTTGTTATAAAACATGCATGAGATATTATTTGAGGTATTTTGCCTCGCATACCTCATTCAGGTAGCAAGTATTGAAAATTATTTGGTATGGAATACCTCACTTGATATTCAAAAGCAATTTTATTTTTATTTTAGTTATTTTATTAGGAATCTGCAGAATATCAAATTTGTATTTATAATTTTCACAAGTTTTTTAATAGATTTTCCCAAATATTCCATACAAACTCGTCAGAACCCTGAATGAAAGCAATAATGCAAAAAATATGCCAAACCGTTGACCTGTTCTATAGACTACTCGTGACATACAAACACTATTCCATTTTATTGTCCACATATCCAAACCTATATCTGGGTTTAGGGACATTTATTCAGAAATTTATCCAAAAATTCTATCTATTTTGCTTTTGATTTTTTAAAGAGTTTTTTTTTTTACTAAATATTTTTACAAGGCTTCTTGAAATAAATCTTACATACACGCAAGACAAATAACGCAAATTCATTCGACCTTTAAATTACAATCTTACACCAGTTCATCTTAGGATAACTCTATCAAAAATTCTTTTGAAAATTTGAAAGTATTCCTTTCATGAATCTTTGATAAATTTAACTAATAATATTTCCAGGCATTTATTTAGGCACGAATTTTCAGAGAAATTCCATCAGGGATTTTCGGAGTGTTCCTTTTTGAAATAATCTTTTGATTATTAATTTCTTAATCTTTTCTTCTTTTAATATTATATCTTTTGGAATATTTCAAGAATTACTCACGACATTACGACCTTGTTTGTTGACATTGTTCATGCAGAAAATTCTCTAAAAAAATTTAAAAGAATACAATGAAAGTTTTTTAAGAGTCTCAGAAATTCCCCTGAAATTACGTCAGGAAGAGACTCAGAGAAATTCCTCGAAATATTGCTTTTTGGATTCCATAAAATGTAGCTTTAGAAGCAGTTCTCAAAAGAAAAGCTTTTTTTTGTAGATTTTTAGGAGTTTCTGAGTGAATTCATGTAGAAATCTCAGAATGAACTTCTGATGGTCCTTCTTAACCTTTATGTTATCGACCTCCGACAAGGCATTTTCAAATAGCTGCCATTCCGTAAATTTTCATTCGATTTTTTTTAAACCACATTCGGTTTACTTTAAAAATGTTTTAGTTATTTGACATAAATGGACAATGCTGAGTTCGGAACCATGCCGGAGATATTCCGGGTTGTACTGGGGTCACGAGGGTGACTATTTTTTTATTTATTGCAGTTACAACACTGAAGTTTTTATGTAAAACATAAGATAATGATCGATTGTCATCATTTAAATAAAATTTTAATAAGTGGACCGTTCCGGAACATCGTAGCCGGTTCCTCCAGGGCCCGTTTGGGGACATTTCCGTTTTATGTCCATAACATTTCGAATTCAAAAAGATCGAGACGTCACACGGTTTGTTTTCGACTAAAAACCGAAATGTCTTCAAAGAGGCCCTAGCGGAACCTGTGTCAGGTGCTCTGGAGTGGCCAAATCTATTGACATTTAGTTTATTCTTCCTTTATTGACGAATTCAAGAAGAGCCATCCTTATCATAAAAATAGTGTTCTGTGAAATTTTCAGCTTTCTAGGTGATGATTTAAAGGTGGCCCATAGACAATGTAGGTTTATATGGAAATTACTATAGAGAAATATTGAGAAATGTTCCAATCACGCTAGTACTGTAATGTACTGTAAACTTATTATCCCATAGTAAAAATTCATTCTTCAAACTATAAAAAATATATTTAATAAAGAGAGAAATTGAATCCGACGGATAGCAGAAGAGATATTCTTGAGTCTGTTTGCTATTATTTAGCTTAATATTATAGCCCTGCAAACATGTGCAAAAAGCTCAAACGAAATTTTCTCAAAAGGGATTAGTTTCTTCAGCAACATCCTTTTTTAAGGTTTGAAGAATGAGTTTTCAATATACGTTGATAAGTTTCTACTAGCGTGTTTGGAACATTCCTCAAAATCTCTCCATAGTAATTTCCACATAAACCTACATTGTCTATGGGCCAGCTTTAAGGTGAAGATGAATCGAAGCCAAAGTTCAAATTTTCAAGAGCACAGATCTGGAGAACCAAACATCCATTTGAGCTGAAAATCTAATCAAATGGTCACCACCAGCTAGTGACCAATCGATTAAGTTTTCAGCTTAAACGGATGTTTGGTTCTTCAGATCCGTGCTCTTGAAAATTTGAACTTTGGCTTCGATTCATCGTCACCTTAAATCACCACCTAGAAAGTTGAAAATTTCATAGAACACTATTTTTATGGTAAGGATGGTAAGAAACATATGGGAGATTGGATTTTCAAACATTTTAAAAATTTGAATCGCCCTAATGGTCAGGTACCCATACAAGGTTTACAGAGTTCACTGAATTTAGTTCCTCAATTTGAGTTCGACATGCGATAACCAGCCTAGTCCCTGAGTTGGCCGTAGCAAGAGCTTTTAAAGCAGCCTGACTATCTGAAATATTTCTTCACAATTAGCCTAACGTCAACTCTTCTCGTGAAGGAAGCGGTGTGGAAAATTTCCTATAAGGAAAGAAACAAGCAAATGTGAGATCACTCGGAGCAAGGACAATTGTGTCCCCATTCACCAGAAGCGGACACATCCAAATCAAAAGAATTTCAAATGAACGGAGAGAATCCATGGAATTTGGTCACAACCAATTCCCAGTTTGTGAGAATCTATGACAAAAGGTCGAAAGGACAGAAGGTCGAAAGACAAAGGGTCGAAAGGACAAAAGGTCGAAGAACAAAAATGGAAGGACAAAAGGTTGAAAATCTTTTTTTCAAAGAAGGAAAAACTTCGACTTTTTGTCCTTTCGACGTTTTGTCTTTCGACCTTTTGTCCATGTACCGTTTGTGAATTATAAAAAATGCAAAATCTGCGAATTTACATTCATTTGAAAATATGAGAAGATGTAGCAATTATCAGATCATGATTTATTATCTGATACATATCAATACGTCAACTCGTGACTGATTCTGTTCGAGCAGATAACACTTCTTCTCTATCAGATACCGTAATCCGGGGGCAAATTGATCACTTTTTCACAACTTTTTGTCACGATTTCCTTTGGAATTCAAAAATTGTCAAACTTATTTCGGTATAATCAGTACTTCATTGATCTCTATCAGTTTATGAAATTGATTTTTTATGAAATAAAATTTAACATTTCATAAAATTAGTTTAAATATCAAAAAATGAAAATGACACATTGGGGCGAAATTGATCACTATATAATGAAGCATATTTTAGAATGTAAAATTTCCCTTTCTTCTAAATTTTGGTCTCCTGAAACTGAAAATGTCAAAACTCTCACAACTCGTATATATCATCATTTTATTGCAAAATTAAATTTTGTAAATCTGCATAATACGCCTAAATGTTTGCAATTTCCCTTTAAATAAGCACGTTATTCAACAATAAACGGTTATACGACAAAAAAAAACTATTCTTGTAATGCTGTACGATTTCAGAAATGAGTTCAGCACTTCACACTGAAGCTAACACAACATTTTTAACACTCAAAGTTTACATGCAGGCTTAGCACCAGCGGTTTGTTCAATACCAACATTTCCAACAGTATTGCTAACACCTTCTAATACTGTGAATATTTATATGCAAAACTAACCTTAATAAATATTAAATAGTTTAAAATCATCATTAGACATCTATAAATTAGAAAACATTGATTGTCTGTGATGGCAACGAAGTATTAAGCATCCTTGAAAGGAAATGCTATTTGGTACCGACCTGCTCAAAATCTCCCCAGTGATCAATTTGCCCCGGGGTTACGGTACCATGAAGGTTGGATCATTTTCTATAATAAGTAATTAAAGATTTGTACTACTCAAGTATTCCATCAGACTGAAACTTCTCAAATTGATAATTGACCTGCTCCAGATAATGTGATGAGTATCCAGCCCACAATCAGTGGATGGCCGTTTGTTACGCAGTGTATGACCACTCGTTTGAAATCATCCGTTGAGGATGATTCATCATGTGGTAAATATACAGAATGATAGACGTATTTTCTATTGACGTCACCAACAGAAATATCTATCGTGGCAGCACATACATCTCTGTTAGCTAACTAGAAATTAGTGTAGCAACGGTAGCGCTGTTTACGAGCACGCATGCACGACGGGGCATGCCACGCGAGTTTGCCATTTCATGTTTGCTGGAAGTAGCAAAAACTAAGCCCACAAGATTACCTAGATAAAATTTCCCCTTACGAAAGTAACGTTCTCGAATTAGCACCACTTCAGCTGTACCATTTTGCATGATTGTACCGTTTGATTCATATTACGGACACTAGAGGACTAATTGAAGTATAACTCATCCAAAAGCGAATAAAACAAATCATTCTGTATGAATCATTCGCATTATCGAACCTTCAAAACACTAAACTTTCAAATGGGGAGTGAAGACATAAATAATTTGAAATAAACATAAAAGTGTGTCCTTTTTTTGATTCTTATTCCAGACGGTCCCTTACTTTCCTCTTTTTTTTTCCAGACACATTGATTCGAATTCCGGACAGCTCATAAAAGTTGCTGATATTTTATGTTGAAGATTGATCTAACCGATTGATTAATTGAATCTAATTTGAAGGTTGATTTAACACTATCCACCGCAGCCATTACCCAAACTAGGCATGATTAAGTTATTTGCAATCTCAGCACGAAATAGATCAGCAGCGAAAAACCAGATCAGTATCTCTTAAAAGTCGTCAAAGGCGAAAAGCACAGAATACACTGTGTAAAACGCATAATGTGAAACCATAATAAGGTGGAAATTTAAACTAAGTTACAACGTATTAATAATCCCACCCTTATTTCGCCTCAGGCTTGAGACTAGACAAAAGCAGCCGACTATCTCGGAGAAACACAAAGTCGTCTGCACCATTGCTCCGGGTATAGCTGTTGCAGTTGTAACTGGATTGTAGAATGTAGAAAGAGAAGGTGGCTTAGAAGTACAGAATTTATGGAAAAATTAGATTTCAGACCGAATTCAAGTTCTTCTCTCTCTAGGCTGTTGATGATAAGTGACAAACTCTTCAAAACTTTAAAAAATAGTGATCGTAGAACATATTGTTTTTGAGCGTTTCAAAAATGTTAAAATCATCAATTTTCAATACTCAAATATTAAGCCTCAGATGCTCTCGATCACTATGAAAGTACTCTGAAAGATTTCTATAATATCAAAGAAACTCCGTCTTACGGTCCTTAAATATTAACAAACGTTTCTACTAATGATTTTTTGTTCAATAAATGCATTTTTTATATTATTTTACTATTGAATAATTCACAACATTTCAAAGATTCCAGAAATAGCACAAACTTGGAATGAAGCAGTTTTGACCACTAATCAGAATGAGTCACTGCTGTTTCTAACAATTCGGCGCTGCAGAAATTTTTATGGCAATATCTTGTTATTTGTTCAAAAAAGGGCAGATTTTGTAATTGGAATAGTAGTTGCCCCCCTCCTCAGTGCTTGTCCGGAAAGAATTAACATTCGGTACAAAGCTAAAAAAATGTTCAAAATTAAAAAAAATGGCGTCACAGTATAACTCTTAGAGAATTATGAGAATTCTTAAGTCAGGCTTCTAATAAAAACCCGAATAGAAGTCATGAAGAAAACAATATTTCGTCAAGAATCTACAACGGATAATGCAACGTAAATGCGAAAGATTTTCGGTATTATGAAAATTACAAGAGTCTCTCTAAATTTTGTTCCAGTAGGACTATGAGCAGTTCAAAATAAATTTATTCAGGACGGGCGATGGATACGCCAAAAAATCTGGTAAGAGGTTCGTTCTAGGTATTCCTCCAAAAAAAAATTTTTTTTTTGGGATCTCAATTCAAGGTTTACGTCAGAAAATTTTTATTTATTTTTCTCCAGCGGTTCTATTGATTTCGCTTGATCAGTAACTTCTGCAAGATTTCTTCTTCAGTAGGAATTTACCTGATGACCGCTATGTTAATTTTTCTTGAAATTTGTATGTATATTATTTTCAAGCTTCTCGAAATTTTTTCCCAAATAATATTCCACACAAACACGTCGGAAACTTAATCAATGCAATAGTAGCAGAATTATGCAAATCCGCTGACCCGATCTCTAGGCAATTCGTGACATGCAAACAGTTTTCCACTTTATTTATGTTATATTATACATTAATTATTATGTTATATTATATATTATATATTGTTGAAGGGACCTTCCTTAGCCGAGTGGTTAGAGTCCGCGGCTACAAAGCAAAGCCATGCTGAAGGTGTCTGGGTTCGATTCCCGGTCGGTCCAGGATCTTTTAGTAATGAAAATTTCCTTGATTTCCCTGGGCATAAAGTATCATCGTACCTGCCACACGTTAAACGAATGCGAAAATGGCATTTTCGGCATAGAAAGCTCTCAGTTAATAACTGTGAAAGTACTCATAAGAACACTAAACTGAGAAGCAGGCTCTGTCCCAGTGGGGACGTCAATGCCAAGAAGAAGAAGAAGATATATTGTTTACGAACCCGTTAAAAAATTATCCAAAGTTAACCTCGAGAAATAACCAAAGGAGTTTTTAAGACTTTTTTTTCAGTATTTCTTCTTATTTTAATTTTGGATTTTTCAAGAGTTTTATTAGCAATTTCACTAAATATTTTCACAAGGTTCGATTCAAATTTTACATAAACTTCGGAATAAGAACACAAATTATATAGACCTATCAATTACAATATTGCACCAATTCATCTAAGAATAACTCTATCAGAAATTCATTTGAAAATTTTTAAGTTTTCCGGTAGGAATCGTTTGTACTGTTCTGGGCACAAATGCCCAAAGAAACGACATCAGGGATCTTTGAAGTGTTCCGTTTTGAATTACTCCGAGAATTATTGATTTTTTAAGGGTCGTTTCTTGAAGCTATATCTTTTTGGATTCATGCAAGAATTGGGGCCAATAGTTGTGCATGGAGAAATTTCTCCGAGGGATTTTTGAAGAATACACCGAAAGTTTTGAAGAGTCTCACCTAAAAATTTATCCTGAAATTTTACTAAGGAATTCTTAAGAAGATCCTCAGGACATTATAATAGAGATTTCTCGGAATGAAATTCTGATGGACCTACTGAAAGTATGTTTGATGCACTTTCGGCTGTGTTGTACAGGTGCGTATAGGGTTAAGATCTACCAATGATCCCTAGTTCTGACCTGAGAGTTCTGACTACTTCAAACGAAGAGAAAAGGATTTTTAGACATTTAGGGTAGAAGCACCGGTTTTGGCCATACGCCAGTTGTAGCCATAGTGGATTATTCACCGTTTCACATAGGCAATCAGCATGAAACCTTTTGTGTTCATTAGATCACATTCATATTATACAGCTTCCTTCATTTACTCTTCCAAATTGTTTCGAAACATAAGAAAAACAATTGATTTTCCTAATAATTTTAACTCCAATACACCTAACTTGGCCTAACTCTCATGAAAAATCAATGCGATTGGCCAATTTAGGAACCGAAGTTAAATCTCTGGCCGAAACTGGTTCCATTGGCCTATAATGACCAACGGGATTTTCAAAGCGAAAAAATGGTTTTAGCTCAGTTTTGATATTTTACACACATAATATGGATTGAAAGCTTGCATTTGACATATTTGTAGTGTAAATACGGCTTCCATTTAATTTTTATTGACATTTTCTCTTAGGCTGGCCAAAACCGGTGCTTTTACCCTATTAGTCCTAGTTACACTCTGAACTTTGTTAAAGTCTCGGTTTTCCCAATTGCCGAAAATAATTTGGAGGTAAGGAAAAATACTTGTTCAATTATGATTCGTGGTTTACGGCTAACCAGCCAAGCGTACCAGGTAGTTTAACAACTATCGAAAAACTAAACATTACAAATGCTTTGCAATCGGATTAAATGGACAAATTGATGTGAAATTTGCGAAAAAGTTAAACGTCATAAATAGGGCGCTCTCGGGTTAGGCATTGCATATACAATAGAAAGCGTTGTGTTTGAATGGGCATCTAATTCTTCCGAAAGAGGTGCGCTTTGCGAAAATGCACACTATCCAAAGGTTCGCCTCTTTGTCAGTCAAAATCGGATACCTTGATAAAGTCAAGAAATGACATCGATATTGTCTATGCTTCCAAATATTAGAATCAAAAAGAATCCTTTACTGTCATCAAGATAGAAATGACAACTGTATTACTTTTCGACAGGGACAACGTAAAAAGACATGCGCAAAAAAAGTACATGGGATATAATGAAATATATCAAATATTGGGCGCAGTGGTTAAAGTTAAATTTGAATGGAAAAAAAACTTGCTGAAGCATTCAACAATGAATAAATGATTGACTCTTGTGTATACCATATATTGGGTGGTATTTGAAAAAATTGAACTTTTATATGAAATGTTTTTTTTTTGTAAACTTGACGGTTTACATAAATATGGAATGGTGTTTATATGTCACGAGTTGGTTTGAGAACGGATCAACAGACTGAAGGAGATTCTCACACTGTTGCTTTCGACAAGGAATGCGACATGCTGGTGAGTTAGAAAGTAATAAAAATCAATCGGTTAAAGGGACAAACAGGAAACACCAGATCTGACAGTTTTTGCAGGTCCACTTCACAGCTTAATGCATGGGAATACAACGTATACCGGGCCAACTAGTTCATAACAATTTCCTCTGTATTCCAGCACAAACTCCTCAAATTGTTGAAAAATACTTCATAAAATTTTTTACATTATTTATCTAGTAATTTCCTTAAAAACCTATCAGATATTTTTCGAAATACCATCAGAAATTTCTCCAGCACGAATTTATAATGGTTATTTTTTTATATTTTCATTTATACTCTGCAAATATTGCTTATAGGAAACTTACGCAATTTTTTAGAAAAAAATCTTTATTCAAAAGAGTTCAACAGAACAAGCAACATATATTGAACATATAAAATAAATAAAATAACATGTTGTTTTTAATCACGTTGTTTTAAATATTTATATATTCAATTGACAATAGTAAATTAATTTACTTGTCGAAGTTTTCAACGTACGCAGCGAAATTAATGTGAAATTACACATTTTTCCACTGTGTTGCCATTCAGAGTAAACAGTTTCAAAATTAAGAACCCATTGAAATACGATACACCAAAGCATAAATAGATCCAACATTCGTCATTCACACGATCTTCCAGTGCTCCTCCAGCTATATCTACATACGCTGCCATCACATGCTGCAACCGACCACAACGCACTCACTGATCCACCCACGATATCCAAAAATAGCTCCGCCAAAAATTCGGCTTCCTCAGCGAAAAAAAAAACAAGTGTAATCCGATACTACCTATTAGTACGTGATAGTGAATAACACGGCAGAAAAAAAAATCCTCATGGCACTCCCAAAGGCACACAGCTCTCAAATGACGGCATATTTAATGCTCCTAAGCTCTTTGTTCAATCCCTAAGCTCGGATGGAATTGGAAAATTGAAAGCTTTCCCATTTTCCCCGTAGTCGACAATGATGACGATGATGATGATGATGACAATGCCAACAATTTCGTCATTTAAATGCAAAACAGACTGCTGGCTGCTGCTTTGATCAGTGCGACCGACCGATTTTTGTGCGAGAAACAAGGAAACCATCCATACGCAGACCTTCGAGAGGGGACTGAAAGAAGGCTGTAAACTATTTTAAGTTGGTTTGGGTTGGGGCTGTTTTTCAAACAGAATCCGAAACAAACTTCTATTGAGTTTCACAGGATTTTTTTTGTATTTTTGTTTACGATATGTGCAAAATAAATTTGAGTTTTATACTTTAAACATTCGTATTTGGTAGCTCTATTTATCTATTGAATCATGATTTTATTTAAAATGCTAATCCCTCCCACACTTGCAGACCCAATATTAATCACAAGAAGCTACTGAAGCGGATCGAAGTTGCAAATTCTAAATTATCTGCCATCAGTTACGCTCTAGTAGTTGTTGGTAATGTTCATCAAATTAGCCTGCGTTATTTTCACCACAACCTCTAACGAAACGCGGAAAGCGAAGATCAAGGGTCGGGGGCATTGAGGCATTTTGAAATTAAATTTCAATTAAATTTTCGAGATGTGTTGAGAGAGTGAAATAGACGGAATACTTTAAAAGGGAGAGAAGCTGATCTTGAAAAATTGCTAAAAGAGTGGGATCGATGCTTAAAGTTTGCTGCAGTCATCTGTTACCCAGTGTAACGTATAGGAATGTGCGTCAAAATCACATAAATCGTCAAACATCAAAATCGCACAATTTGTAAAAGTAAAACGTAATGAATGTTAACACAACTTGCTTATAATTACCTACTATGAGCATGAGCGTGATCGACCGCCCGCTGTTGCTACTCAGTTATTGCAGGAACAGCTTGTACTTACACAGGAAACCAACAGACGCTAATCAGGATCAGTAACATTATCAATGTAGTCATACTGGTGCTTTCATTATTATAACAAACAATAATAGCGTCAGCTGTGTTAGAATGCCGGTCAAATTTGGTGATGGAACGGAAATTTTAACATGTTACTTGCATTATAGAAGCCGAGGAGTCCTCTGCACATCCACAAGACAACACTGGGAGTTTGCATATGGGAAAGGATGTTTAAGGGATTCGTTTTGGTAAAAGATAAAGATATAATTTTTAAATATATATTTTTTTCTTCTTATTCATAGCATCGCCAGCCAAAGGTGACTTGCAGATCTTTTTTTCTTCCTTAATAATAAACTCCCTTCCCGTTGTGACTGTGGAGATGCAGAGGTATTCTCGATGTCTAGAAGCAACAATTATGATGATAGTGGTGAATATGAAATACATTTAGGGGACTTCCTTAGCCAAGTGGTTAGAGTCCGCGGCTTCAAAGCAAAGTCATGCTGAAGGTGTCTGGGTTCGATTCCCGGTCGGTCCAGGATCTTTTCATAATGGAAATTTCTTTGACTACCCTGGGCATAGAGTATAATCGTACGTACACGAGATACGAATGCGAAAAATAGAACCTGTGGCAAAGAAAGCTCTCAGTTAATAACTGTGGAAGTGCTCATTCAACACCAAGCTGAGAAGCAGGCTATGTCCCAATGAGGACGTAATGTCAAGAAGAAAAATAATGAAATATATTTATACTCAATGCAATACGGTACTTTGTTTTTGCAAGCTATTTCAACGAATTTAAATTTT